>NW_006263665.1:213015-214985 GCF_000469605.1 Apis dorsata | reverse complement strand
ATTAATTATAATTATATATATTAAGACATATTATTTAAGATATATTTTGCAAATGAATTTCAATAATTATTAATATGTTTAATATTTATTTCAGAAGTTTTTATAAGACAAGAAAATATCAAAATTATAATTTTTGATTATTCCTTTCATAACTTTTTTAGCATTAAATATTTAAATTTAAAAATTAAGTTAATTTAAAAGTTGCTAAGTTTTACGATTATTTGAAATCTTGTTTTATAGCATTTCCTGTTTAAAGAGGAAGTAAACACGTCATCTCACGTGGACTTTGTATTAGTTATTATTTCAATTTGTAATCACAAGTCTATTAATCATATTTTTTATTTCTTATATTTTTTTTATTTTTCGAATTAAAATTATTAAAATTAATTTCATTCAATATGAAAATTAAAATAAAAATTAAAATAAATTTATATAATATTTTAATTATTTTCTTTATTTTATTATACACTTATAGGTTATGAAAAATAAAAGAAATTATGAAATTGAATCTTTAATAAAATGATTTCAATAATAATAATAAGAATATATTTTTTACAATTGTTTTATAAAAATTTTTTGTATCATAAATATTCAATTAATGAAAAATGAAAATATATTCATAAAGTACAAAGTACACAAGTTGAATCAACATGCAATCTGTGCATTCGTAATAATGATAAGTATTTATTCGATATAAAAAGAGAACAGTACAATCTTTATCTCATATCAATAATCAAGTACATCGATCATTAATTTATATCTGTAAATATTTATGCGGAATATATATTAAGAATTAAATGTCAATAAATCGAGCATTCGATGCAGTTATTATATTTAATTCTAATGATACATATCATTATCAAATATGAGCATGAATGTCATTATCATTTCTTGATCTTAAAATCAAACAGTGAAATTTGAGATTCACTGTTCCTATCATAAATGTAGAACAATGGTCATTTCTTTCGAATGATATACATAAAGAATTGTATTTCAAGCAGTAATATTTAATCTTGAATTCTACTGATAAAACAACTCTTTTAACGTGAGTATAAAAAAATTAACTAGCATGATTTTGCACATGCGATCATTTTATGAATTTTTCCTTTTAACTTTTTTAATCATCTCTCGAATCTTTCTTTTATGCTAAATTATACGATACATGAATTATCACAAATTTTATCAATGAAAAAATATAGCAAAAAAAAAATCTATATATTTCTAAATGTCCAAACAAATCGTTGAATTCGATTACTCGAATTAGTAACTTACCACATAAGAATATTATGGCAGTGAATATGGTCGAATATTTGAACATCTTCTGTTTCTTGATAAAAAATATTCAACCAGGGATTGTAACAATGTTTATCAATGTCGAAATCCTGTCAATAAATATCCCGCGAAAAAGAATGTATCTATACGACGGAATTACGAAATAGAAATATATCTTTAGTTACGCATAATTATTGTATCACTTCAGTAACTTTGTATGCATTCGAACGTATTCTGTTTATTATGAGAAACGTGCATTGATATGTCAGCTTTGCTCAGAAAATTAGTGAAAGTAAGATAGACAAGAAAGTAAGATATAATACTCTAGAAAATGAAAGATAGAAACACACTGTGGCGACTCGCACGAACGATAGTCCAATACTAAATTTCTGAGCGCACGCGCTCCGCTTATATAAATCTTATATTCTTCATATCTATGTTAATTTTAATCCAATTTTATATATATGATGTAAATCTATTTACTTTTGATAATTTTTACTGTCTTAAAAAGAAAAAAAAATATATATTAAATAAATCATTATAATTTATTATTATAATACTATTTAATAATATTTTTACACAAAAGTATAATATGATTTCAATAAATTATTAAATAATAATATCAAATTTAAATAATCATTTAAATGTAATATTTTACATTAAAGAAATATTATAAAATATAAATTTTTTCTTTATAA
>NW_006263665.1:211898-212708 GCF_000469605.1 Apis dorsata | reverse complement strand
GTATAGTGGTCAGTATCCCCGCCTGTCACGCGGGAGACCGGGGTTCGATTCCCCGCCGGGGAGGTTTTTTTTTCTATTTTTGCAAAATTTACAAATAATTTTTTTTTATAAATAATTATGATACTAAAATGTATCTAATAATTAAATTGGTAAAATACCTAAAAAAGTATATATTTTATATATATATTTTAAAATAATTTTCAAAAAATAATATTATAAATTAAAATATCAGGTATTGTTGAATACATTAATAATTAATCGAATAATACGCTATATATAACATATTATCTTCTTACTCATAAACAGTAATTCTTCTAATTCTAGATTCAATATAAATTGTTATTTTTACATTAGAACATTAATTATAATAGAATAATAATTGAGTTACTATTTGCAAAAACATGTTTAGAAAATATAAATCGAAGAACAAGATAATTTGAAATAATTCTATATTTTTTATATGGAAATAATAAATATAATTCAATTTACAATACATAAAATAAAAAAGTAAATAATACTCAATCGATAAATAGTATTACTTATATGTATTATATGTTATATGCTTGTTTTGAAGTAACAATAATATTATTTAATTTTATATTGTTTATATAAATATGAAAAATTAATAAAAAATAATTTATTTGGGCTCTCCTTAAATATCGTCTACGAATAATAATATATTAATAATAATTGTAATAAGACATCGAAAATGGTAATGCTAGTTTTGATTTTTAAAATTTATTATTTTAAAATATATTTATTTCGTCATGAGTCAATAAGAAAATTAAATATCATTAAAATCCTCGTTAG
>NW_006263665.1:210921-211873 GCF_000469605.1 Apis dorsata | reverse complement strand
TATAGTGGTTAGTATCCCCGCCTGTCACGCGGGAGACCGGGGTTCGATTCCCCGACGGGGAGAATAATTTTTTTATTTCTTCTTATTTTTTTTTTTCACTTCTTGTTCTTCATTATATTGTTATTATATTATTATCTCATAATAAACAGAAAATGTTTATATCATTATATATATATATATCATGTATTATAAAAACAATTAAAAATGAAAAATATTTACTAATATAATGTTTATTTAATAAAATCCTTTATTTATTTTTGATATCTGTTCTCTTGAAGATTTTAAAGAATGTTTAAAATTATTGAGTTTTTTAATTTGTGATTTAATATAAATAAAGTTATAATTTATGATTTCCTTAAAAGACCAGCTTTTTTTTCTCGTAGTCCGTATTCAAATATCCATTTATATTTTTGAAGCTTTACATTTTTTTCACAACATATATTATACATATAATTATATGTACATATAATTAGTAATTGATCGCCTATATATAATTAAAAATTTCAAAAAGTAATCATTATTTTGAATATTAATAACTAAAGATTATTGAATAACTCTATATTAGATTGTATTCTATAATATAGAATTTATAGATAATATAAAATTTTTTAAACTAAATTTAAAAAGTAAACTATATTAATATGTTTTATACATATATTTACAATGATTTAAACAAGCATCGGTGGTTCAGTGGTAGAATGCTCGCCTGCCACGCGGGCGGCCCGGGTTCGATTCCCGGCCGATGCAAGTTTTTCACTTTTTTATATTTTATTACATATTAT
Source organism: Apis dorsata (assembly GCF_000469605.1). Taxonomy (NCBI): domain Eukaryota; kingdom Metazoa; phylum Arthropoda; class Insecta; order Hymenoptera; family Apidae; genus Apis; species Apis dorsata. Next base: position 211,091 of record NW_006263665.1, on the reverse strand, counting down.
TTTTTATTATAATTTTAAAAAATATATATAATCTTATAGTAAATATTGTTCTTTTTTAATATAAAAATTATATTTTTCATAAATTCATTTTTCATTTTACTTATTATTTTTTCCATAATAAATAAATTCTTAAATATATTTAACAGTTCAATTACTTATATATTAATACA
>NW_006263665.1:210531-210889 GCF_000469605.1 Apis dorsata | reverse complement strand
AAAACTTAAATTTTTTAAAAATTTTATCTTGAAAAATAATAATACGTATTTTTTAATTCTTATAATTTATAATTTTATATAATAATAAATTCTGAATGTATTAAATAATATCATAAAATATATACTTATAAAATGTTAAAGATAAAAATTGGAATCGTTAAATACAGAAATAAAATAATATAAGAAGATTTGTCGAAGTTTTGTTCACAACCAACAAAAATTTTTTAAGAATGTTTTGAATTTTATTTTTTTCTCCTGATGCGTTTTTGAAGTTTTTCAGAACAGAGGAAGAAAAATCGTAATTTATTAGTACTTTGGGATATAGTAGTATAATTGATGCATATGTCGTTACATTCGT
>NW_006263665.1:207021-210174 GCF_000469605.1 Apis dorsata | reverse complement strand
TGGTAGAATGCTCGCCTGCCACGCGGGCGGCCCGGGTTCGATTCCCGGCCGATGCAAATTTTTTTTCCTTTAATATAGTTTCATTAGAAAAAATAAAAAATTTAAAATTAAAATAAATAAATAATAATTTATATATCTAGATAAATAATAATTAATATTATTGTATTGCAATTTTAACGCTTTTTGCATTTTATGAAAATAACGATAACTTTACAAAATAGTACAATTACTATTATATCAAAGTTAATAATTTAATTATATATCCTTATTGTAAAAAAATTTGATAAATAATTAATATTATCAAATATTATTATTCTATTAGATATCTATTGAACATCAAAATAGAAAATGAAACATCAAAACAGAATATCAAAGTAGAACTTTTATTAAGAAAATAAAACATCAAAATGAACATCAAAATAGAACTTTTATCAAGAAAAAAATGTTTCTTTAATTAAAATATATTAAAAAAGATCGATACTAAATGGATATTATAAATATACAAGAAACCGAAGAAACTCATAATGTAAGAACGAAACTTTTTATAAGGATTCTTAAATAGAATTAGGTAATATTCAGCTTTTATCATTTTCTCAAAATATATTTAATTATAATAAAAAGATTGAAATTAAAAATTTTTAATATTTTAAAATCAAAATGTAAAAAAGTTACGTTCTAAAAATTAAATAGGTGAAATTAAATTATACAATAATGAAACTATTTACTTTAATATTTGAATACAATAACACGTTTGACGCATTTTTTGCATGCTTGGCTGCTAGAGTTATTCCCATCAATTCCTATTTTTACAAAGTGAATATTATGTATTTTTTTCTAATTAAATAATAAGTACTCAATATTTATCACTCTGAAATGAAAAGATAAAAACTCTATTTTTTATGGATATATAAATAATTGACATGACGCAAATTCAATTCAGTCTAATATATATCATTTCATTGTGTTGGACCCTATAACCAAGCTTCCGTTCTTACAAGCTATACACACATTTTATAAATCACCATATACACATATCAATATTTAGTAGAGTTTTAAATTAAATTTTAAATTAAACCGAAAATTGTAGAAAATTTGTATATCTGAATTATAAGTGCAAAACGCATGCATACAAATTTTTCAATATATTTGCTACTATAATGCTTATTAATATCAATTAAATTTTTATACAAAAATTAAGAATCATAGGAAACGTTTTTGGATCAAATTAAGAAATATGTAGCGAAACACATGAAGAAAAAGATACATATATATATTTTTATAGGAATATTATCTTCTTGATATTTCCTTTATATATTAATACATTAATACAATTCATCGATTAATTAGATAAAATTTCTTTAGAGAAAACTAGTGATCATGAATTATTACGTAAACTAAATTGCCAACTTCCGTAAACTATCTAGAGCTATCTATAAATTTTTTATTAGTCACTATCAGTTGCATGAATGCTTTAAAAATAGACATTGATCGCAAAAGCTATAAGTTTAAAAGTAGTGAAAATTAAATTGGAAAAATATCTTGTTACAAGATTCAGAGTTTGTAAGCATTTCGCATCATTAGATCAAAATAGGCATCATGATCGATGCTTGCGCTGATAGCGCTATAATAATTCATAAATTCTTCTTCGGTAACCTGTAACATATAGATTTAATATTGTATTCAAAATTATTTTTCATATCAAAACTAAAAGAAAGCAATCCATTTACTCTATTGAATTATTATTTATTTAAAAATTCTAATAGAAAAAAATAAAATTTCATAGAAATCTTTCCTAAAAACAAAAAAATACTTACTGTGCCATTTCTAGTATTATTCTGTTCAAAATTCGCTAAAAACTTGTTGAGAATACTTTCTTCACTTTCTTCACCACTGATATAACGGGGATGACACTTAACGTTATAAATTCCTCTTAAATCATCGATCGTGATCACTCCATCACCAGTTTTATCCAATTTTTTGAAGGCTTGATCTATTACATTTTTGCGATTTTGAGACATTGGAGGCTAAAAAGAATTTTTTTCTTAATAATCCAATAATAAATAATGAAAAAGTATTTAGTTATAAAAATATACATACTCTTATACCAATAATAAACTCATCGACGCTAATGTTCCCATCATTATCTGTATCGAATTTATTAAACATTTCTTGAATCTCTTCATCTGAAATATCCAAATTACTTTCTTCGAGACCTTTAGTGAATTCTTCTAGGTTCAATTTCTTATTTCCATCATCATCCATACGACGGAAAATTCTGTATAGATTAAACATTTTAAAAATTTCCCATTCTATAAACTATGATATAACAAATCATATTTCATTAAAATAATAAAATAAAAAAAAATAACATAAATTTAAGTTTTTTCATATTAAAAAAAACTATTTTCTTTTTTATAAATTTTGAATTTTATGCTGTATTACTTTTGTGCCATGTTATATATAATGTATTTAAAAAAATACATGCCATGTTATATATAATGTATTTTAAAAAATTAGTATTGTGAACTTACCTGCCCAAACCAAGAATACCATTGGCACCTCTGGTCAAGCAGAGTAAACGAAGTTTTTCTATAGAATCCGTGGTGCTTTGCAAAGCCTGTTGGGCTTTATAGATCATCTCAATCTCTTGCCTAGTTGTTGCGCTTTGAGGTCTGTTCAAGAACATTCCTGAAAAAGAAAATCATATTATGACTCACAGCTATGACGCATCAGTTTGAAAGAGAGATAGCAAATAAATATCCGACAAATTTAATTTTAAAATTATTTTAATAAAAAAATGAATAAAACAACTTTTAACTCTATCTTTAAATATTTAGAGATTTAATATTGTTCTGTCCATTCTGAATCAAATATGTATTTAATCATTAATTTTTATAATTGATTATCTCAATCAAATAAAACCAAAAATAAATGAAAAATTTTTGAAGAGAATAAACTATAGAAAAAATACGAATTAATATTAATTTTATACTATTACATATGTATATATATATATATTTTATTTTTTTATATATGTATATATGCTTCGATCAATTTATTAAAAATTTATTAAAAATTTATTTATTAAAACACAGATTAATTTTTTTAAAAATATTAATGAACGATTCCATTTTGATTTAATTTATTAAATAC
>NW_006263665.1:190786-206606 GCF_000469605.1 Apis dorsata | reverse complement strand
AAATGCGGAGTATTAAATAAAAAATTATAATAATAATTTATATATAATATATATAATATATAATAAATAATAATAAAATGCGGAGTACGATAATTAAAATTGTAATTAGTTGACAATATCAATATTTAAATTAAAATAAAATTTCTTTTTGTTAAATTAATGGAATAATTAATTATTATTTATAGAAATAAATAGAAATAAAATAAAAATAAATTATTTTTATAATAATAATAAAGAAAGATTTATTTTTAAACAAGTTATATTAGAAAAAACATATTATCTCTATTAATTAATTATTATTAATATAATTATTAATTATTATTAATTATTAATATAATATTAACTTGAAATTGATAATTATCTAGATTCTTAATTAGAGACTTAATTAGTTTTTTTTTTATATCATCATTATTCATCTTTAAAATATTTTATTTATACCGATTTCAAATGATTATCTTCATTATATAATTTCGAAATTTTTATTCATTTATTAATTTTAATTTTTGTGATCTAACTTACCTTGATATCTAGAAGGTAAGACTGGAACTACATATATTAATTTTCTGAAGAAATTCTGATCAACTGTTAGTGATAAAGGATGCGAAAAAAATTCGTAGCTCTTTTGAAGAGAATTAAAAAACAATTGGCGACAGGGGATTCCCTGGACTTAGTTCGCGCATTCTATATTATACATTACACATATAACAGATAAAACACATTCATGTATGAAAATGAGGTATGTTCGATATATCATCTGTACAATAGTTTGTAGAAAACGTATCCATAACGACCAATTGGCCACAACATATGTATCAGCAAAAAATTCACGCGTGATCAGTCACGACTACCGATTTCCTGTCGATAATTCTTATATGATTGTTCACAAAAAATTCACTTCTTAAAAAATTTCTATATTTCATTGTCATACTTTTTTCAAGAAAATATTGAAATTATTGTAAATAAAAAATTTTCTATAAAATTTGAAAAGTAAATTTATTAAATTTAAAAGCATTAAAATTTTCATAATTATTGAAATATAATATTATATTCGCTTTGTGTTCAAAGAAATTTATTCAATATGTATTTAATTACAATCAATACAATATATATAACAATATTAAAAATAATATTACATGAAAAATTTTCTAGATAATGTAAATATATTTGACATACGATGTAATAATATTAATTTTTATATAAATATATTTCGATAAATATATTTTAATTATTAATATGATGAATTAATATATTTAATTATATTATATATTTAATTGAAAATAATTAATATATTTAATTAAAATTATTTTTTATTAAATTTGATTCTACTACATAATTATATAATTATATAAATGCAGTATATTAAATATTAAATTATTATATATTATGATATAATAAAGACAGGCAAAATGTAATATAATATTTTACGAAATTATATGTTATGTTTCTAAAATATGAATTAATATAATGAATATATAATATATAATGAATTAATAAAAAAAATGAAAATTATTCTACAATTTATTGAATTTATTATAATGAAATGAATAAATGAAGATATAATTAATATATGTGCAAAGATCCTCATTTGCTAAGCTTTCGAAAGAAAATTTTTTATGATACAATAATTGATAACTACTGATAGTAATAGCAATCTGTAACAATAAGTTATACAGTATATATGTAAAACATATATAAAATAAATCTTCGAGTTTACAATAATTATATAATGATTATTTAAATAAATATAAAATAAAAAATAAAATTAAAATATTAAATTGATTTTATCATAATTTTATTAATTTAGAATGATGATAAGTTATCGACTAATAGAAATTACATTTATTTTCTGTCGATAATAATTTTTATAACTTAACAAAATTTGTTCAAATTTTTTTGTTTAAATCATTATTTATTTTTTAAATAAAAAAATAAGTATATAATTTATTGTTTACATAAAAAATATAATAGAAAAAATTAATTATTTTATAAATGTTTTATTAAAATACAAAGGAATATTCTAGAATAGAAAATACCATATGTTAGATCCATCTACCAATGCCAAGAAGACATTTGGATCGAGTTTTAACCGGCTTTTATCTCATTGGTCAATGTGTATTGCGTGGGGTCATTTTATTGGTGGATCAGTAAAGTCTTTACTATATGAAAGTATCGTGGGTTAGATTATATGACAGTCGGCATAAAACAGCGGATCGTAGTGTTTGAAGTGAATTTGGGAATATTTTGCTTTTTTTCCTGCCATTATTCGAAAACAGTTCACGGCAGCAATGAGAAAAGCGTTAATATTGCTATCGATTCTCTTCTTTCTAACAGGTGAGTTTTAATAAAAAAAACTATAATGTTATGGAAAAAATTCTTTCAAAATGCATATGTTAATTGAGCAAGAACATCAACATATCTTTGTTATATAGGATTTGTTAGAGCAGAGAATTTGATGGAAGAAGATATTGGAACTGTAGAAAATGATTTGAGTGCTAGCCGCGAAGGATCTCGAACGGGTAAAATATTTTGAAATTATTTATTTAATAACAATTGAATGAACCGTTCTTTTATCTTATATTCACATTTATATTAAAAATACTTTTTCATGATTTTGTTTGTAATATATTTTTTAACAAATAAAATTTAATTTAATTTATTAATTTATAATTAATTAAATTAATTTTATAGATAATGAAGTAATTCAAAGAGAAGAGGAAGCAATTAAACTTGATGGATTAAATGTGGCTCAAATTAAAGAACTCAGAGAAAAAGCTGAAAAATTTACTTTTCAGACTGAAGTCAATCGTATTATGAAACTTATTATAAACTCTTTGTATCGTAACAAAGATATTTTTTTGAGAGAATTGATATCTAATGCATCTGATGCATTAGATAAAATCAGATTGCTCTCACTTACTGATAAAAATGTCTTGGATACCAATTCAGAACTAGCAATTAGAATAAAATCTGATAAAGAAAATAAAATATTAAGTATAACTGATTCTGGTATTGGTATGACCAAACATGAATTAATTAACAATCTTGGAACCATTGCTAAATCAGGAACTGCTGAGTTCTTGGGCAAAATGCAAGAAACTTCTAATACTCAAGATTTGAATGATATGATTGGTCAATTTGGAGTTGGTTTCTATTCTGCTTTCTTGGTTTCTCATACAGTAGTAGTTACCTCTAAGCATAATGAAGACAAACAACATATTTGGCAGTCTGATAGTAGCAGTTACAGCATTGTAGAAGATCCTAGGGGAAATACATTAAAGAGAGGAACTACAGTGAGGTAAATACAATTTTTTTTACATTTTATTTTTTATAAAATTTGAAAATTTATAATTATATTTCAATTACAGTTTGCATTTAAAAGATGAAGCATTGGACTTTTTAGAAGAAGATACAATTAAAAATCTTGTAAAGAAATACTCACAATTTATCAATTTCCCCATATATTTATGGAGTAGCAAAGTCATTCAAGTAGATGAAGAAGAGGAAGAAGAAGAGAAACGAATAAAAGAAGATGAAAGTGAAAAAAAAGAGTCTATTGAAGATAAAGTGGATGAGGAGGAGGATGCAAAAGTAGAAGATGTAGAAGAAGAAAAGAAAACAAAGAAGGTTGATAAAACTGTTTGGGACTGGGAATTGTTAAATGATTCTAAACCTATATGGACTTTAAAGCCATCTGAAGTTGAAGATAAAGATTATAATGATTTTTATAAGGTTTTAACAAAAGATACTCAAGATCCTTTAGCAAAAATCCATTTTGTAGCAGAAGGTGAAGTCACCTTCAAATCGCTTCTTTTTATTCCTAAAGTTCAGCCAAGTGATAGTTTTAATCGTTATGGCACTAAAGCAGATAATATTAAATTATATGTCAGAAGAGTTTTCATCACAGATAAATTTACAGATATGATGCCCAACTATTTATCCTTCATTCGTGGTATCGTTGATAGTGATGACTTACCATTAAACGTTTCACGTGAAAACTTACAGCAACATAAACTCATTAAGGTAATCAAGAAGAAATTGATTAGAAAAGTATTAGATATGATCAAAAAGATCCCTAAGGAAGATTATGAAAAATTCTGGAAAGAATACAGTACTAATATTAAATTGGGTGTAATTGAAGATGCTCAAAACAGAGCCAGATTATCCAAACTTTTATTATTTCAATCTTCTACACAAAAAGATTTTACATCATTATCAGATTATGTAACTCGAATGAAATCTAGTCAACAATACATTTATTATATTGCTGGCTCTTCTGAAGAAGAAGTAAAAAAATCTCCATTTGTAGAAAGATTAGATAAAAAGGGTTACGAAGTTCTATATCTCACTGAAGCAGTTGATGAATATGCTATTTCTGCTCTTCCTGAATTTGATGGTAAAAAGTTCCAGAATGTAGCTAAAGAAGGATTTTCGCTTGATGAAGGCGAAAAAGCTAAAGAAAGAATGGAACAATTGAAAACTACTTTTGAACCATTGGTTAAATGGCTGAATGATGTTTTGAAGGATTATATCAGTAAAGCTCAGGTTTCCGAACGTCTTACAGATTCTCCATGTGCTTTGGTTGCTAGTATGTTCGGATGGACAGGAAATATGGAAAGATTAGCTATTTCGAATGCTCATCAAAAGACTGATGATCCCCAGAAAAATTATTATTTGAATCAAAAAAAAACTCTGGAGATCAATCCAAGACATCCACTTATTAGAGAACTTTTACGTAGAGTGGAGGTTGATACTACTGATCAGACAGCAAAAGATATTGCATTGATGATGTTCAGAACGGCCACGCTTCGATCAGGATACATGCTCAGAGAAACTGCCAGTTTTGCGGATAGTGTAGAGCAGTTAATGAGAAAGACTTTAGGCATTTCTTTAGATGAAGTTCCTGAAGAGGAAGAAATACAAGAAGAAGAATCTGGACCAACAGAAAAACAAGATTCTGAAAAAATTATTGATATGGATGCAAATGAAGATGATCAAGATGAAGAAAAACATGATGAATTATAATTGAAAATTGTATTACATTAGACTATAATTTTCTAGTTGTATGGCTATACAATGTATAGTGATTGTCATTGAAGGTGCAACTATTGTTGCAACTATGTACAGAGTAAAAAATAGTTATATCCTTTGATGATGCTTTGCTGTGTCATATTGTTTTTTTTTTATAATAATATTGCAACTATGCATCAAAGGATATGATAATTATGCAAGTATAGAAAAAAATATATCACTCATTAAGTTTGTCATAATACTTGTAGACTCATAAGTTCCATTTTTGGTAAAAAAAATTTATCCATAATTTATTTCGTTTGATCTTCCATCTTTTTATATATGTAAGTAAAGTGAAAGAAATTTCTGACTGAATCTAATAAATATATATAATAAGTTTATGATGGGATTGAATGTTTTTGTATTTATATAAAAAATATTTAAAAAAATATTATTGAAATATCATTAGATTTTTTATATAAAAAAATTATTTATAATTACTTCTTTCTTTTAAAAAATACAATACAAAAAATTCATTAATTGAAAAATTATCATAATATTCTTCATTTTCAAAGGTAAAAATAAAAAATAATTATTTAATATTTTGTTTTAATACGAATGTAATTTAAAGATGGATCTTTATATTTATCGAAATCAATAAACTATTGAGTTTAATAAAATCAAATTTTTATTTTTTATGTATAGAAATTTAATGATTTATCATACTTTATTTTTTATAAAATATATCATATTGAACAGTAAATTTAAAATTATCTGTATTCGATTTTAAATTTATAGAATAATAGTAAATATTATTATGAAATTTTAATCAAAATTATTTTAAATCCATTTTTTTGTTAATTCGTATTTTCAAAACAATGTTAAGTTATTCATTTCCGGCAAATACAATTGATTCTGATAAACGAACCAATAAGAGAATAAATTCCCATGGAACTGGGACAAACAACGTAGATATCCGAGCGCGGCCGAGCGCTCATTTCCGTTTTCGAATCCGACGTCATCTACTCTCAAAGCCCGTGTGTTTTGTGTTTCTTTGGGGCCACGATGATTATCGCTAATTTAATGTAAGTATTATCTTGTTTCATTTTACGATCGTTTAAATTATAATAATTAGAATTCGCATGGTGCCGTTTGTATAAAAAATTGGTCACGAAACCGCGCGAATTCCTTGCGTAAGTTTTACGAACAGAGATCTCGCCATGCCGGTCTATAAAGTCCCTTTTTCTTAAGCATGTTCAATTAATTGAGAAACGATAATAAAAACCATTGCCGGCTATCTTTCATTTTTGTTGTAACAATTGTCTTGAAAAAATCGATTAATTTGACTGAGATATGAAAACAGAACAAGACGGATGGCCACATATAAACAAAATAAATGGCGTCAGCATACTTATATTCTAAATATGACAAATTTCGACTTCTCGAGTATTCTTTGACTAAGAATTTTGATTCTAATATTTTTTTTTTTGACTCGGAATAAATTTAATGCATAATTATAAAAATTTTTCTTGTTATTATTAGAATATATATAATCGTTAAACGTTGTTTGATTTATTTCTTATATTAATATTTTCTATAAAAAATTTTTGATTTAGCAATGTGCAATTTGTCAAATTTTATAAACCGTATTCTCTTTTGAATGATTTATTTTTAGCATTAAAAATATCACAAAGAAAAGAAAAAAGCTTGGTTTATGCAAATAATAGGTAATGTTTGTTTTTCAGATTGAAATTATTGAAACTGAAATTAGATTTTTTCGTATCTTAAAATTATCTAAAATAAAAAGTTAATAAAATCATTCACTTATTTAATAAATTAAGCGAGAGAAAGATAATTGTAAAAATACGTAATAATAAAACAAACTTGATTAGTAATTGGACTAAAAGAATTTTGAACAAAATGGGTATTCAAGATCTGCAAGTTTTTTTGGATAGTAATTATGTACAAGGTGGATCTATACCCGTGGATCTGTTAAAAATAGCACGTACTATTACTCAAAGACAACATAATCGCATTAGTAAAGCACAACAATTGCATTCTGGAAAATTAAGATTAGTTCTTGATGGAGAATGCTGTTTAGATAGGTTATATGGAGGATATTTCTCAGGTATATATGTATATATATATATATATATATGTTTTTATTTTGCATAAATATTATTATATTAAACTAATTTCTTAAAAAAATTATTTTTTATTTAGATTGGGCTTGTGGAGGACAATGGAATAGAATGTTGCAATTTTTAGCTGTTCTCATACAAGCAACAGAAATGTCAGGTTTAGAATTAGCTGTATTCTTTAATGGATGTTTCGAATCTCCAAGACGTGCAGATTGGATTCTAAACCAATTGCAAGTGCGAATTAAAGTAAATAATGTAAGTAATAATATATTAAAATACTTGAAATCTTTAGAATTTATATAATTTTAAATATAAATGATTTTTCAGGTATTAAAACATATTTCAACTAAGGGTACTCCTCCACCAAAAATTTGGTGGACTCCACCAGTTTGTTTAAGAACCAGTCTACGTATGGCTTTACGGCATTTAAACGTTACAGTACTATGTAGTATGGATGATCACCATCAAGAAGTGATCGCATATTGTCGAGAGAATAATTTTAATGGTTTAATTGCTGACGATGCAGAATATGCTGCATTTGATCCTCCACGATATTTTTCATCTGAACAGTTAAAACTCACATATAAAGGCTCTCTTGACACCAAAGAGTATATTCTTCCAGAACTTTTAAAAGCTTTAAACATCCCTTCTGATAGACTATGTTTATTAGCTGCATTACTTGGCAATTATATTTTAACTGAGCATGACTTAGCTGATTTTTATAAAAAATTGAATGTTAATACTAATCTGAACAAAGTAAATGTTGATCATACAATTAAAACCATCGCTAATTTCGTTCGAGATTTACCATCTGTTGAATTGGATGTAGTTTCGCAAAAAGTTTTCGGATCTTTATCAGATCCGAGATGTTCAAAATTGAGGCAATCAGTTCAATACTATATAAATGGAACTAAAGATGGATTTTTGCATTATAAACCAGTGAAACCAAATAGAGGTAAATTCTTGTTTCAATTTAAAATTTGTATATTTATTATCATATTTTAGTTTTAATGAAAAAATTATTTCAGTACACAAATTAGATTCTAAGCAAAGCGTTCAACAACAATCTAATTTATCTGAAACGCCCTCAACTTCAGAAGCTGAATCGAATTTAGAAACATCTAGATTTGCGTCTGAGACTGTAGAAAGCGAACGTGAGAGTTTAAACGCATATAAGCAAGCCACTGCAAATGCGAAGTCCGCACCACAAATTGTGATAGATCCACCGGGTATCCAAGGCCATGGAGATGCTGATAATATTAGGACAGAAGAAGAACAAAATAATGGGCATGCTATTAATGGTACACACAATCTTTTAATTAGTTCATCAAGTTCGAGCAGTAGTTCTTCTGCAACATCTCCATCTCATGCGACGGCTGATTCATCGAAACAAATGGAGAAAACAATGACTATTCCTAGTACAGTACCAGAAGTAATGCGTACCGCATCTGAACGGCATCAGAAAGGTTTAATGTCTCCTCATATTTATCAAATTCTCATTGCTGGAGAAATAAAGCTGCCTGTTCTTCTCGAAGATGAAAATCATCGCGAATTTCCATCGATACATCTTATTTATAGACCTGTTAGACAAATGGTATATGCAATATTATTTAATCTTCATCACAGAATGTATTTAGCTGCTAAAAGTAAAGAGAAAGGAGGTAAGTAAAATTTATTTAGAGATATTTTGAAATTGATATATTTGTTAAATTATTTTCAATTAATAGATAGTGAAAAAATTGAAGTCCCAGATGTTGTAATAAAAGAGTGGGTATGGTCCAAATCAAATCCATATCTTACGCCAGAATCTGTAAAAGCAGAACAAATTGGTTGGGGTGTTCCCACAATACAACGTTTATGGTTTGGGTAAGTATTTTATACAATTATTCTTTTTAAAAAATAAAAAGAATTTTATATTAATTTTTCATTTGCAGCACAGGTATAGATGATAAACGTCGTCGTTTACGTGGATTTCTGACCTGTATGAAATCAGATACACCTCTTATGTTAAATACTTCTTATGTACCACAACATCTTTTAGTCATGGCTTGTGTATTAAGGTAAATTATGATTTTTTTTTTTTAAATGATTTTTTTTTAATAAATTTAAATAAATATATTTTTATTATAGATATATTATGTCGTTTTCGGATAAAATAAAGGTTTTACGTCGTTGGGAATTAGACGCTTTCATTGCACAAGCATTTTCGCCAGAGCTTATGAACGCTCAATATTTACAAGATCTCCAGGTAAGTCGAATAATTTTTATTAAACTAATAATATCAATTCTATGTTTTTATTTTTTTTATTTTTTCGTATAGCTCCCTTTAGTAACTTCACGTGGAGTGCAATTAGCCACTTTATTTATGGCCGGTGTCGAAACTGCTCTCTTAGCTAATGATGCTTGTGGTGCCCCAATCCCATGGTTAATGTGTTGTCCATGGTTATACTTTGATGGAAAACTATTTCATCATACATTAGCTCGAGCTAGGATTGCAAAAAATTTATTAGAACTTTGTGGTGGCCATATAGATCGTATCGTGAAAGTCGAACGGATGAAGAAAGCTATTTTAGAAGGTACCAATGTTATTTTTGCACGAGCACCACCAGTTGGTCCAGGTAAATTGATTTTTTTATTATTGATATTTTATTGATTTTAAAATAATGAATGTATTATAAGTATTTTTATGAGTTTGAATCCTTAATCAATTGTTTCAGTATTTCTCTTCCAATAACCTTAGCATATCATGTACTTGTTTAATGATATGTTTTCGGAATGGAAGGAAAGAAATACAGCTACATTGCTTCGTGAACTTAATGTATTACAATACAGTTTACGAATCTCAAAGCTGTTATAATATTTTTATTATATTTAATTCTTACAATATTTAATTTCTTTTTTTTTTTTTTTTTTGCAATAGGTATTCGCATGTCTGTACCTCAGAATATTCTGACTCCTGGATGTACAATCAATGATGGTTTAATGCGCGGAAGAGGCAGTGGAACTATACCTCAACGTGGATTGATGCGTCGTCCTATACCATCCCGCGGTGGACAATTAGAAATTGCTGGAGTCGTCGTTGGACAATGGGGTCCAAATTATGGACAACCTGGTCGTTTACCTCAGCCTCTACAAGGACATCCTCGCGGACGGCTTCCACCTCAAGTACGTAATTTATATAGTATGTAATAGTAATAAATTCTTTATGAAGAATAATTATTAGGAAAAATAAAATTCTACAAAAAAAAATTAATTTAATTAAATTAACTAAAAACTAATTTAATTAAATTAAATTAGTATAAATAAATTCGAATAACAATAAAAATAATCTATAAATAATAAAAAAAATATAATAATGAAGTAATAGAATAAATAATTTTCAGGAATATATTTTTATAATTAATTCTAAAATAAATTAAAGTTATTCTGTGTAATATTTTAAAAAATAAATGTGTGTGGTTCCAGGTAACTTCAATTGGTGGTCTTAAGTATGGTCTCCCTCGTGGTTTCACTCCTATGGGTCGTCCCACATTTCAAACGCGGGGAAACAATCGTGCGCAAATTGCAGGACGAGGAAAAAAGACACAGATGAAAGTAGGAGAAAATCATTTTTATATTATCCATATTATATATTAAAAAAAAAAAAAAAAAAAAAAAAATTATTTTTCAGGCAACTGGTAAAAAGAAAACTACTGTTAAAAAGAGAAAAGAAAGGGAAAAAAAAAAAGAAAATTATTATACAGAAACAAGGTAAAAAGAAAACTACTGTTAAAAAGAGAAAAGAAAGGGAAAAAAAAAAAGAAAATTATTATACAGAAACAAGGTAAAAAGAAAACTACTGTTAAAAAGAGAAAAGAAAGAAAAAAAAAAAAAAAAAAAAAGAAAATTATTTTTCAGGCAACTGGTAAAAAGAAAACTACTGTTAAAAAGAGTAAAGAAAGTGAAAACAAAAAAGAAACTAGAGGACGGGGTAACAATGTCGATGGAATAACTGACTACAGGTAACTGTAGCTGACTATTTTATTTTATATTTGTATATTAAAAAAATGAATATATTTATGAATATTTTTGTTTTGTTTTGTTTTATTCTTATTACTAGTGATTCAATTCCAAATATGAATGCAACAAAAGACGCACTGCCAGTACCAGGCCAATTTGAGGATGCCATAGAAAACGGCAAAGGGATAGAAAAAGGGCAAGGAGATGCGTCACTGGTTGCTCCAGTCGCCGCTGAAAATTAGGTATTTATACATCACATTTTTATCGACTTTTAAAAATTCCCGGATGTGACTCAAGACTGCAAGAAAAAAAAACTTAGAAAAACAAATGTGTAAACGAGCAATGATACGCCAATAACATTTGAAGGTTTTAACATAATTATTGCATATAAGAGAATTATTTTCAACATATAAAAAAAAGGAAAGGCTTATGATTTTTTCATATAAGTTTGATGCTTTAAAAAGAAAGAAAAGAAAATAAATATTTAAACTAAATAGCCTTGAATTTTCGCACAATAAGCATTAAAAAAAACTTTTCAAATGTTATGCGTAGAATCACTCAACAATATCTAAAGCTCTGATGGGGCCAAACTAATTAAACTAATATAGGCAAAAAAGCATCGTTAATGCGATGTCAAGATATTGTAAAACTACAAGGATATAGACCCATTTTCGACGTACACGATACGATGTCCTCACTGCCAAACGTACCATTCAGTGTGTAGGATAAGAGCGAAAACGAACGTGATTTAAGAAAAAGAAGAAAATAAAAAAACAATAAAATCGTGCTTGTGCTAACACGAGCGTGTTTTTAGACTACTACTACTCCGCTCGGATCACCATAGGATGAACTCGACTGATTAGTGTATGCGTGCGCTAATTTTACTAAGAACAAGAACAAGTCGTCAGCTGCTATAAGTATTTAATTCTTAAGAAGTGTGATTATTTTTTTTACAATGAAAATATATATTTTCCGGTATTATATGAAATGCTCGCATTGATAGTCTCAGTATTCTGATCTTTGTAAACGTCCAACGAAAATCATAACTTTAAGACATCACGGACGAATAAATAAATAAAACATTGATAGATAAATCAATATGAAACAATATACTGTCGATACTTTTATTTCTGTTTTATAGATAATGCAAGGCAGGATACTGAGACATTCAGTAGCAAATGGAGACTGATGCTTTTCATATAGGTAAAATATATATTTATATATGGTTTAGATTAGAGATTCCCAATAGCATATTATATGTAAGTTGTAAATGATTGCTTGTGAGTATGTGTGTAGTGGAATGTTAAGGTATTGTATGAGAGAAGTACATAAAAATGAAAGAAAAATGAAAGATTGTTTTACTTGTGAAAATCGTAATGAAAGAATAAAGAGAGAGAAAGAAAATACCATAAATGCATGGTTGTAAGATCGAATATATAAAGAAATATAAGAAATGTATATAAACGTCGAATGTTAATGCGTGTCGGTTCACGTACACACGATGCATAAAAATATGAATACAATGGAGAATTGAGTGTACGCGCGTGTATGTGGCCCGAATGATATATTTATTTGTTGTTGTGTCGATGAAAAGAGGAATGAATGATTTTTGAACGAATTATAAATTTCCATGTACGATAAGAGATACAATATGTACTCATGGACACGCGGTAGATTTGATGCAAGAGTAATCGGCTTGAATTTTCAAAAAAAAGAAAGACGAGGTTCTCTAAAAGAGTTATTCTTGTGAAAGTCTTTCGATGTCGCTTGGAAAATATGCTGCACTATGCGTTATTCTAATTCAATATCATAAACTGAATCATATATTAATTAACAAAAAATAAGTAGTAATTTGTACCATGGAGAAGATCATCTCTTTTTTATGATTTCATTGAAAGCTTTTTTTTTCTTTTTTTCTATTATTTTTTTTTTTTTTTTTTTTTTTTTTTTTTTTTTTTTTTTTTTTTTTATTTTTTGGGTAAAAATTATATATATTCGTGCCTTTTGTAGCATATTTTCGAAAGAATGTACGATACGTGTCCTTCCTTTAATTGTACATACGAATAGTTACTTTAGAAGTGACAGAGTGAGGTTGGTGTAAATAAAAAAAATCTGGTGATTTCACGCTTTTATTGCGTGAGGAACCGATTCAAAATAGGAGATCATCATGTTAAAAGAAGAAAAAGAAAATACTATTATAATACTATTTATGCGTAGAATAGTCGAAAAGACATTCTATCAAAGATCATTGGAATTCGAAAGATAGATTTCTTTATCATTGAAGGATGATAATACACGTATAACAGAGATACAAAATAGTATGACAGAACATGATTATTTATCAAAAGGGATGAAAATAAAAAGGAAAAAAGTAGATAAAAATGATATACGTCTAAAATGCAGAGATAATTTAAATTGAATAAGAGAGCGAACGAGAGCGAGAGAGAAAGCGATTGTGAGAGAGAAAATCATTTATTGAAATAATATAATGAAAGATAAAGATAAAAATGTTATATTTTTGTAGATTTGTTATTGCGTAAAAAAATGCATTAAGACAATGAGAAACTTTATATAATTTGAGCGACGGTTAAACTGAGCCTGAAAAAATTAAAATGAGTGACTAAGATCATAAAGAGAAAGGATATTGTATAGAGAATATGATAAAGATTTAAAAAAAAAAAAACATAAAAGAAAATGAAAAAGTGCTTTAGAAAAAATGATGGTATGTTGAACGTGTTTGACATCTACAATTTAATAAGAAAATCTTATTAATTCTTTTGTATCTCCGAAGCTCTCAAAGTTCTGAGTTGCTTGCGAACAAACATAAAATCTAAAAAAATAAAAAAATAAACAAAACAAAAAAAAACAAATAAAACTTAAAAATAGGAAAGATATTTAAAAAAAGAAGAAACTAAATGTCAGCTTCAATATGAGCTATACCAACATATGCATATAATAAACAGTTTTTTCAATATGATTCAAAAGAAATAATAAACAATAAAAATATAAAGAAATCAAGTGTCGTGAATGAAACTGTATAGACTAAAAAAAATGAAAAATGAATATTGTTATCATTCGATGATTTTCAATTAATAACATACACTCGCACTATCATTATTTTCCGAGTACAGTATATGATATATAAAATATGCACCAAAGTATATAAAGAAAAAAAAATGATAAGAAAAAAAGATGGCCGTGTATCTTTCTTGAACAATTTAAAATTAAAACAACGCAAATCGCTCATGAATAACTAACCAATGTAATGATAATAATAATAGTAATAATAATAATATTAATAATAAGAATAATGTTAAACTAGAAGCAGAGAGACGTTTCAGATCCGACGGATGAATAATTAAAAGTAAAATGCCACTTTACGCTTTCGTGTAAAGATAGATTTTCTTTCTCAAAAATCAATCATCTTGATATATGCAAACCGAAGAATACAAAATATACAAAAACAAAGTTAAAAAAACGATAAAAAAGACATTTAATGTATATATAGGGTATTAATGTATTTGTGATATTTTTAGAAAATTCATTCTATAGATTAAAACAAATACAAAAGTTTCTATGTAAAAATTTCAGTTATAGTTATATACTTTATATATAAAATTTATTTATATAAAGTTATAAACAATTTAAATTTGCGTTAAATGAAGTGATATGAAGACAAAGTGAAGTTATAGCTATAACGGAGAATTATCTCATTCTCTATTTTCTTAACGTAAACTTAGATTGTTTATAATTTAATAAATAAGCTTCAACTGAAATTTTTATATATTATTTTTTGTATTTATTTTAGCCTTTAAAATTGACGTTCCTAAGATATTTCATAAATATATTAACACCCTGTATATGTATATACACATATAATATGATGGTACTCAACATAATCAGTTGCTGCTGCACTGATATGAGGTAATGCAATAAATATAAGAAATGAAATAATTTAAATGTACTAAATATTGAAGCGAAAACAAAATAAAACCGATATGGAATATAAAAAAGAAAAAATACGAAAAAGGAGGAAAATAAAGAATGAATAAAAGAAAAGAAATAAATACGAAATCCATATTATTGAAAATAATGCAACAGAGCAGAAGTATCATAAAAATCATAAAACATAATATATAATGAAAAAGAAAGAAGTGAAAACTTACCTAAAAATGGTAAATAAATGATCGACATAAAAAGAATAGGTGCGCATCGTGCCTACTTTTTCGCTGTAATATGTATTAAAAAAAATAATAAACATGTAAAAAATAGGGGCCCACGAAACAATTTCAACGATAGAGAATATATCCATGCGAGAAAGTTAAACGAAATGAGCCAACACATAAAACGAATGACCTCTCTTTGTGTATTTAGAAAATAAAAAAAAAAGGAAAATCCTATTTATCAACTCGATTTTCAAACATTGTGTGTCATTGTGCTAAACGAAAAATTAATTATATTTCGAAGTAAAGCACATCTTTAAACTCTTGCTATGTAATAATGATGATGATAATGATGATGATAATGATAATGATGATGGTGATGATTATGATGCTGGAATATTGATAATGATAAATGTTTAATTAGTGAGAAACGGGAACGACAATGTAAATTAAGTAATTATATATATATATATTTTTCTTTTACTTTCTTTCTTTCTTTTTTTTCTTTTT
>NW_006263665.1:189513-190752 GCF_000469605.1 Apis dorsata | reverse complement strand
TTTTTTTTTTTTTTTTTTTTTTTTTTTTTTTTTTTTTATATATAGAAACAATTTTAATGTAAATCAATTTTCACTGGACTGTTCTCTCTCTCTCTCTCTTTTTTTTTCTCCAATTAATTTCATTACTATATTTTTATTTAAACAAATTTTAATTACTTCAATGCAACAAATAGCTAAGCATTAAAAATAGACATGATTCATCATGTTTTTTATTATGAAAAATCATGAACACTTTTGCTGCTTCGCTATTTGTTTATTTTTTATTATTAAATTTTTTTCAATATCATTCGCTTTTCATTATTATTATTTCTTCGTTCTTAATTTGATTTGTAATCACATTGTAGTAGAGTCTTATGTCTTTTTGCGAAAATCACACATATATATGTATATGTACATAGGGGAAAATATAACATATAAAAATGGAGCGCATCATTTAATTTCAATGATTTGTCTTAAATGATTGCCACAAAAAAAATCAATGAACAATGTGTTTATATTATTATTTCACTGTATTTCCAATAGAAGCACGCAATCAATGGGCATTAAAAAAGAAAAAAAAACGTTTAACGTTTAATTCCAATTTCTCTTTTTATAAGATATGCTATATTCATGCTAGTAGATTGTCAGGATTTTCAATAGCAACACAATGAAAAAGTAAAGAACAATATATAATGCCCTCGATAGAATATCAGAAAAGGGAAAAGTAAAGATAATATTGAGTTGCTATAACTGTGCTCAATATATAAATTTTAAGTTTCTCTTTTTACTATAGTTTTTCGCTTACATATTCTATTAACAAGATATATTAAAAATATGGTAGCAAAGACAGTAAATAAAAAAAGTATTAATATAGTAAAAAACCAAAAAAAGAAGTAATGAATTAAACAATTATCAATGTAGCTGCAAAATATATGTGGGCCCCATTCTTATATATTCTTATTAAATATTATGTAATGTATATTCTGCTATTATTTTTCATAGCTAAAAAAAGCAACAAGAACAATGAAAAAAAAAAGATAATTAAAAATATCAAGTGCATACACAGAGGGTAACCATTGTATGTTACAATTTATAATCATTGTACGTTTATTTTTTTCTGTTTTTTTCTTTTTGTTTTTCTAATATGTAAGAAGACCAAATAATTGATCAAGTGTATAGCGCATGAAATAAGAACAGTTTTTTACAAACAGAATAAGAAAACGCCTTCAAGATTACTTCGTATACATGGACAAAAATATG
>NW_006263665.1:181393-189322 GCF_000469605.1 Apis dorsata | reverse complement strand
AAAAAAAAAAAAAAAAAAAAAAAAAAAAAAAAAAAAAAAAAAAAAAAAAAAAAAAAAAGGCAAAAAAAAAATTGTACATGCGCTATAATTTTTGTCAATGGTCGCGTTATTTTCAACTTATATGAGTCGGTAAGTGGTTATTATATTTTTTGAAATGGTAGAAAATCATTAAAAAATATAACATATTTCTAATTCCTTTTTAAATTATTATTTGTTTACATAACAATGTTAGAAATAATATATGATAATTTAATGTTATATTTATATAAATAAAGTGAATGTTATTTGTATAATTTTGATATTGAAATTGAAACAAAATGATGTGCAAGATTTTTGTATTCGAAAACAATATCTAATATAGAATTAATTAATAATTTGTAAATGTGTTTGGGACAGTTAGAAAATGTTGCCTGACCGACTCATGTAGTTGTATTTCTCTATAATACACAATCACATCAATGTATTCTTGTTGGATTATTCTATCTTGTAACTTATTGTTGTAACATATACCCATTCATGTCTAGTGTCAAGCAGAGCTGATTCTATGCTTTTGCTAGTTGAAAAACTGGAGGGAATATGTTTTTAAGTAAAGAAAAGAAAGAAAAGCATAGTATGGAAATTGAATGAATATTATTTATTCATGTATTTTAAAAAATGGAGCAAGTTGAAAATTTCATATTGTTGACTAATTTAAAAACAAGCATGCAAAAAATTAAAAAACAAATCATTAAAAAACAAAAATAAACAGAATCAGTGCTGGCGAAAACACAAGGCAAACAAAAATTATTATAAATTTAAAAAAGTCATTTAAGGTACTTTTAAAATGGATACATATTTGGAAAGTAGGAGGTAATCATTGTATAAATGTAGTGGCAATTCTATAATACTACAACAAAAAAAAATCAATATATTCAACAATTATTCGAAATACTAAATGCAAAATGCACTTTAATGGATGTTATAACAGTTTAGAATATTCAAATTGCATCGACATTTTGCTGTAAATCTGTTCTTTGGAATATACTACTCTGCCAATTAAACAAAAAATATTTTTTTTCTTAAAAAAATAAAAAAAATTACTTAATAAATAATAATTATGTATTGGGAAACAAAGAGCAATCTCTTTTTTTTATCCCAATAAGCAGAGAAGTTTCTCCAATGACAGATATTTTAAGTTTGTTTCTTTTGAAGAAAAAAATATATGTATTTATCTTCATTTTTTCTTGTATAAATACAATTACACGACACACATGCAAATTAGAGAAAATGGTTCATACAGATTCTCTCTTAAGTTAAAGAGAAAAAACGAAAACTTTGCAGAATATACTGCACAGTTTGAAATAAAGGAAACAAACTTTCAGTGAAGTTTTGTAAAGAAAGCTGTTCGTGTGAGAGGTTCTCGGAGATGGTTGGCTGACATTTTCGGAAGTTCAATGATTTATTAAAAGGTGTTATCATGTCTTGAATACAATTAAAAGAATTATAAAAAGAAAAAAAATTCATCTTTTATTATTGTTTGTTATTATTGTTTGCCATTATACCATTATGCTATTTTCAATTTAATTTTATACTTACTTTTTAAATTAATATTTCTAGTTCATAGAAATATAAATTATAAAAAGAATTAATTAAGATTACAATTTAATAATTTTTAGAATTTTTTTTAAGAACTAGTTTAATTAAACTAAATGAAAAAAATAATTAACAGCGCAATAACAAAAAAATAATTAACAATGTAATATTTCATCATTCCATTTTATTATTTCTCAGAGTTTTTCAAATACTATTAATTTTTATTAGAAGAATTTAATATCATAAAGTAGTATGTTTCACAGGATAGGTATACAATCGGTTTTTGTATCCCTGAATATCAGTAATATATACCGATGATTTGTCAGTTTCTTCAATAACAGGAATATAATCCAATGAATACTTTATATTCCCAGCATTTTCTATTTTTGAGTTAGCTATAAAAAAATTAATATTTTTCTCAATAATTCATAATATAATATAAAATTAATACATTTATAATTCTATTTTTATGTAATCTGATACCTTCATTATTTTCCAAATCAGTTGATTTAGCGCTACCAACCACGTGTACACTTAATTTTCTAAAATTATTCCCATTAATTGTATGAGATTGCATCCATTCTCTCAACTCATCAATTGTAATATGCTCTATCATACTCAATTCATTTTCTATTCTATCAAACATATAATCTCCAGTTATAATTTCTGACCAATTTCTATCAACTTCTTCTTTTAAATGTATATCAGCGCACTGTTTCAATTTTATTACTGCCTCTTTAATGCTATCTAGATCTTTCTCCAAAATCCCTTGTAGCATATTATTGAACATTGTCAAAAAAGCTTCTATTCTGTTATCCACATGTTCTGTACTGTATTTATCTGCTTGGGTATATACCGTGATGGAATAACCAAGAATACCAAAGGTATCTCTTAATAAACAGAAAACGTTATAACCAAGTTGCTCTTGTGTTCTTAATTGATTAAAAAGTGGTTCTTCCATGTACATCTGTAAAATATAATGTAAGTATTTATTATTATATTTATTATTATACAATAAATTCGAAATAATAAAATTTGAACATATACTTACTATTAACAATTCAATAATAACTAACAATTTGATAGATGAAACACCAGATTGATAATAATTCATTACAACAGAATTTACATCTGTGCTATTAAAATTTTTTACTTTACAATAATGTGAACCAATTGGTATTTGCATTACTCTCATTTGTTGCATCGTGTTAGGCAATAATGGTCCACATTTGAGAGTCTTTACACATTCCTGAACGTTTTTTATTACATCTTCCTTTGTCATATTCCCTTGTACTAAAGATTGAATATAAACATGGTCAGTAAAATGACTAACAAAATTCTGGAATTCAGAAAATTCCACATTATGAATTGCAGCATGTTTGTCTGTGGCCATCCAATGAATAAACATTAGAATTGATAATCTTACATCCCTAAAATAATTTTAAGAAATATAAATCATCATAAATTTATTATTTTTAATTTTCTAAAAAACATCATTTACCGAACTAATTTTTTAGGTTTTACAAAATTATTATAATATGCCTTAATTTCTTCTTGTTTCATAACTTCGAAAAATTCTTCAGTTATTAATGTTGGAATATCAGCTATACACTTTGCTATAGTCATCAATAGAAGCTATTAACAAAAATGAAAACATTATATAAAAGTTGAAAGAAAATTTATTTAAAGAAAAAAATATAAATGTTTTTACTGGTAATTTCTGATTAAATCCATTCACTTTAAGCATAATACCCTTATCATTTGCATGAATATCGTGATTTAGTTCAGCAACCGTGGCTGGATACAATGATTCCACTAACAATTGCTTTAGTATAGCAATAAACAAATCCATTAGAGCTGCACTAAAATTTAAAAAAAAATCTATAATTATTCATTATAAAAAAAAATTCATTATATAAAAAAAATATATATTTATTCATAAATATTTCAATTTACCCTTTTAGTGAACAAACAGCCATTGGCGATATGATATAAAAATACATATAACATTCAGGTAAACCAAATTTAGGATCAGGTCGATACCAAACTTCTGTTATCTCATCTGTATAGATTTTTGTAGGATATTTAGAAATGTTAGCTGGCATTGAAATTAAACTGAAATCATCTGTGATGAACATATTAGGTAATGGTAAATGGAATTCAGGAAAAGGTTCAATAGTTCTCCAACACTCAATCCATTCTTGAGGAATTTCCATATCGGTATATTTGGTTTTAAACCAAGGTTCTACTTTATCAAAATCTTCATCATTAAATTTTTTATCAAAAATTATAATGTTTACATCATCAGGTGTTAAATAATTTAAACAAATTTGTATAGCTTCTGGATTATATTCAAAATATAATCCACTTCCAGTAATATAATCACGAGGAGGATAATAGTGCATGCTTTCACATAAATCTTCTACATATTCTGCTGGTGGTGATTCATCTGTAAATCTACAAGAAAGTTTTTTTCTTTTTATGAATCACTTAAATTATTAAATTAATCATTAATTTACCTGAAATTCGTTTCTTTAATCTGATGGATTTCATCATATATTCTTTTCTGCGGACCTTCTTTGCGCATTAAATTGATAAACGAAAATATAGCATTTAATACTTCTGGTAGATGTTTGTGTCCCTGTTCTGTCAACATTAAAGATAAATTAAACAACGCGTACATTGAACTATGTTCGAAACCGCTTTCTTCATTTCCGCTGAAAATACCAAGGCACCACATTTTTCTTCTTAAGTAACTAATTAAAGAACCTTTTCCTTCATATCCTATAATCCAAGAAACATATTGATGCGGTTTGCTTTTGTATAAGTCATGAAGAGGTGGCATAGACCATGTTAACTCTACCTAGAAATTAAAACAAGATTAATTTCTAATTATCATTAAATAATTAATTTAAAAAAAAATATTATGACACACTTGGCAAATATCTTTTACAGGCTTGATTTTATAAATTTTTCTAAAACTTGGTGTATCAAATGAATTTGAACCCTTGAACAAAGTAAAATCATCAGCTGGTAAACCATTATTTGGTACATTTGCAAAACATTGTGTTACATAATCTTCTAATACATCCAATGGAAGTCTTGCCTGTAAATAAAATTCTTAAATCAATATTATTTAGATTAAAAAATAAATTTTGATATATGTTGCTGATATTATATGTTGCTAAGCTCACTTGTATAGCAAGTTTCATCCTGTGAGCACTGTAGTGACGCTCTTTAAACTTATGTAATTCCTCATAGAGCTTTTTATCTGTTACATTATCTCGTAAGGTAACCAAATTACCCCAACAAAATTTTGTTGCAGGATGATTTGATCGTGCAAAACTACTAAATAATTGCTCTTTTCTACAAAAATCAGAAGGTAAAGCCATCTGAAACTCTATTATGAATTATTTAATATTATTATAAATTAAATTAATTAAATTTCATTACGTTAAAAATTTTCAATATATACCACTTTCTACTGCTTCACGTTCTCTTGTTATTGCATCTTTCTTCATTAAAGGTTTTATAAAAAATTGAGCAAAACGATCAAGTGCAGACAAAAGATATTTTTCTTGTATTTCAAAATAGAATGTTGTTAATTCACATTCAGTAGAGGCATTGTCTGATCCACCTCTTTTTTTAATGAACGCATCAAAATCATTTTCCTATAAATTCATATAGAAATTAAACAAAAAATTAAAAGTTTTAAAAATTTTTTATTTAAAATGACTACCTCAGAATACTTTTCTGATCCCATGAAAACCATATGTTCCAAAAAATGTGCTAAACCTGGAATTTCTGGTGGATCACTGAAACTTCCTACACCCACTGATAATCCACATGCTGCCTGTGTAAGAAACATGCGTAGCAGCACACTGAGAATATTAACATTTTATATATATTACATAAATTAAATATTAAATTATATATTTTAATAAAAAATACCATTTTCTCTTCTCTTTTTAATCGTTTGGAAAAAGTACAAGAATCTTCTACATCTTTATCACAATCTGATTGATTATCCTCTGTATCACTTTCTGATTCAGTTTCCTCTTCATCCTCTTCACTGTTAGTTTCTTCATTTTCTTCTTCATTTGTACTTACTGAATCTATTAAAATTTTATTATAGAAAAATATAATAAAATTATAGAAGAGTTATTCAATTAATATATAAATGGAAATGTTTAAATTTTCTATTAAATTTTTTCTTTTACCTTTTCTATCATTTTGATCATCTGAATGAAAGGAGTGTAAATCAGCAATTAGAAGAGCAGTCAAACCATTTTCTAATTTAATTACTCTACATAAAAAAAAAATAATTTATTAAAATTCAAAAAAATATAAAAACAAATCCATATATATTCTATTCATTCAATATATTTTCTATTATTCTTTACCTATATTCCTTCTTATCATTCTCCGATTTTACAGGTGTTTCTAAATATGTAACTTTTGTTCGTGATTCTTTTGAAACGCATACGGAAAATTCTTGTATTCCATTTTCTGTTTGCATGTCTTCAATGATCGTTGTGTCTCTCTTGAGGTTATGTTCTGTGAAGGGATCCACGTTTTTTGTTGAATTAATCGAGCATTGATTTGATTTTAATTTTTTTTCAGGTGGACTTTGAAGTGATCTCTTGGGCATTATTGTTGTATAAGGTTTTTTAACCTTACATTGGAGAACCTTTATGAAAAGGTATCTCTGCAAACGCGTTACCATACGTTGTGAAACAGCCTGTTTTTAGTTACCTAATCTCACTGTCATAAATTTAGTATCTCTTCACCTGTTTATTTTATACTTTTCTTTTGTAGTAGAAAATTTTTTAAATCAAATCTTTTTTGTTAACAAAGAATATCTATTTTTTTCTGATTTTTCTATTTTTTGTATAAAATACTTTTCTTTTTGTATTAAATATTTAAAAAATCATTTAAAATTATAAAAATGCTTACGTAGCTTAATTTTATTATTAATATATTTTTTATAATAAAGTTTTTTATAATAATTTAATACAATTTATAAATTTGTATGTAAAATAATTCTTTGAAGACTTTTTCTACTGAGCGGTTAAATTTAAATTTTAAATTAAAAAATTAAATTTTATATTTCATATTTAGCAAGTGTGTAAAAAATTAGAAGACATGATACGTCATATAATTTAGAACAATAAATCTAATAATTATATTCAATTTGATTAACTGAGTACAAAATAATTAAAATTCATTTTTTTATTTCATATTTCAAGAGCACAAGGATTCATTTATCATTTTAATATCATTTTCAATGTTACCAATTTGGCTTAGAATAATAAGATTACAATGTTGGTAATTCAATAATAATAAGTTAATGTATGGATAATTAACTACATATTTTAAAAATATTTTACAAAATTA
The DNA here is from genome assembly GCF_000469605.1 of Apis dorsata. Lineage (NCBI taxonomy): Eukaryota > Metazoa > Arthropoda > Insecta > Hymenoptera > Apidae > Apis > Apis dorsata. The sequence continues at coordinate 182,353 of NW_006263665.1, read as the reverse complement.
TAAATAGCGAAAATTAATAAATGAACATTCGATATAATTATTAAATAAAATTAAAATTTCTTCCTGTTTCTTCCTTCATTACTAGGTCAAGTTTTCGTTTTTTTAAATTTCATTTCTTGCGTTAAAATATACATTATATATCAGGATAAATTATTTTTTGCTAAATTATCAGTCATAAGATATATTATAAAGCCGAAAATTTAATATTAAATTTAATATCTATTTTTTATATTAAAAATTAAAACACATTTATAGTTTTTTAAAAGAAAAATGATAAAAATGTTGAATATTCCACATCTTGTTTGTAATCACGTAAAAAAGTATGGACAAGAAAGTAAAAATAATAAGCGAAACATAGAGATAAGATAATCAACATCATTTCTAAAGTGTCGTAAATGAAACAAACTGTAACAAGAGCAAATAATGAAAAGAATAGAAATAAAATAAAAGTTGACTATCAATGTCATTGTAGAGTGCTAAAAATTTTTCTAAAAGCATTCGATAGATAAAGGTGAGAGTCAAATTATATTTTACTTCTGTTTATTACAATAAATTAATATACAGATTAAATATAAAAATATTATATCATATTGGATAGAATCATATTATATTATAAGATATATTTATTATATTTAATCTATATTTTTAAAAAATTTAAAGAGAATTCTTTGATATTTAAGAAACAACATTGATTCCTCAATTTTTATCCTATCTTATCTTGTCTTTTTTTTCTTATTTGTATGTGCTTTTTTTTTAAATTTATTCGGTTCGATTTTATCTAATTAATTTTATTATCTTCTTTGCTTAATCTATTGATTGGAAATTTTTATAGTCTATATAATCTTGAATAATAAAAATATTCAATGTTCTTATATATTTATATAATATATATATAATGTATATATTTTATTTATGTATACATTGATATTTTTATAAGTTATGTCATTAGAAATATATTTA
>NW_006263665.1:176658-181357 GCF_000469605.1 Apis dorsata | reverse complement strand
ATATTTTATATATTTATAAATTTTTTTTATATATCGGGAGTATATATATTTTATATATAGTTCTTTTATATATCATAAAGGTTTTATATATTTTTATATTTTATTAGATAGAATTTAATATAATAATATCAAAACTTTTTTGTGAAAATTTCAAAAATTAAAATTTTTATTATCTATTATGTATATAAAAAAAAAACATAATTTTTACAAATCAGTACATATTTGCAATAATTAATTAAAGAAGAATTAAATTTAAATAAAGAATCCATAAAAAAAACATTGATGATCGATAAAAAACATCGATGTTTTCAAAATATCGATAGATCATTGTTATCTCATATAACACACAAAAATATATTACATGCAAGTCTATTTTATACATAGTCTGTGCTGGCATCGTACTACATAATTCAAGATATTCTATGAAATTTATTTTTTAATTTCTTTATTGAAATATATAATATAGATTATAATAAAATCCAAAATAAATTCAGTAATAATATATATACATTTCATTAAGTAATAAATAACTTTATTTTTCTTTATTAAAAAATTGAATAAAAGGTAAATAATAACTTATATATAAAATAAAAAAATTTTTTTCTATATATTTATTTTTATAAGAAAATAATTAAGAATCATATAAATAGATGTTAATCATTGTATAATTTTTTTCCTGTTAACTTAACAAGTTAAAATTAATGAGATATTTTGTGTTATCTTGTGTTTTAAATTGTTTCATTATAATAAAAATGTCAAAATGTAGAATTAATTATATTTAATTGAATTTTTATTATATTTGATAATAAATTAAAATTTTAAATAATTGTATGAAACGAAAAATTTTAGTTTTTTAACCTATAAAATTGTTATAGTAAAATGGCAAGAGAACCGGATGAAGAGCTAAGAAAAGCATTCTCGCAATTACACGAGAAAATGATTGATACCACGCAAAAATTGAAGTTAGCAGATTTACAAATTGAAAAATTAAAACGATCAAAACAATTCGCTGAACTAACAATGAAGGAAATAACCTCATATCCAGAAAACACTAAAGCATATGAATCAGTTGGCAGAATGTTTCTTTTAGACAATATGGATAGTATAAAAATTGGTCTCGAGAAACGAATGAAAAATGCTGATGAAAAAGTGAAAAATTTAGAAAATAATAAAACGTACTTGCAACAAAACTTAAAAGAATGTGAAAACAACATAAGAGAAATGATACAACAGAGACAAAATAAAGATACCTCTGGTTAAATTTTGTATCTTTCTATTATCGTTGCTGCCGTATTATTTACGTTAAAAATGTTGTATTTTTTTTCATCATCTTATTCACTATATTATTATATTATTATTTATACATAAAATAATGTTAATTTACAACGCATTATAATAAAATAATCACAATTTCAAATTTACAATAATTGTAATTGTTTCATAGTATTTATATTCTATTCTATAATATTTTTTATTTATTATATATTATATATAATCAATAAAGTCTTTTATTATAAATTGTAATTGTTTGCGAAATTTAAAACCTATTAAAAACATTGAGTACAAATCTTGTTTCTAATTATTAATTTATTCCAGCAGAAATAATACATACAACAAACGATTTTCAATGATTTGTCAATTCATTTTTTATTCATTCATTCCCTTACTCTTTACACACTCATTCAAAATTTTTTAACTATATCCTAAATTATTCTTAGAAACTTATATGCCAACATAAGGATTTGGCAGATCGATTAGTTAAATTGAAATGCTCTAACACGTCTCGAACCTGGGGTAGAAAAAATGGAACAATATATTTACTTAAGATTTTTTAATGTTTCTGTGTTTTATAATTATATTTATAATCGTCCCTCTTCTCTTTTCTCTAATATAATGTATGGGATGTGAGACGTGCCTTTCGACCTTACTTGTTACGAGAGTGCTATAATATATGTGTATGCGTATAATATATAATGCATCAAAATGTAATTGGACAAGTATATACAAAGTATATTTATTAAATGATCACGATATTATCAAATTTCTCCCTAGGTCATTTTTTTAGTCATTGGTGACTTTTTTCAATAAAATAATCGATCTCTAAAGATTCGAATTACGTATCAGAATCATATCACCATGTGCATTATAATATTTAAGTATCAAACAGACTTTGTGCTTCTGTTTTTTTCGACGTAGTACTTACACAATATTTATTTTAAACTGAAAATTTGACAATTAAAGTGCGCATATATGAAGAATCTGAAAGATGGGAATCCATGCATTACAATAGCATGTAAAATTGTATACGAAATGAACTTTCCCGAATATAATATGAATGTGAATGTCAGTCTTAACTAAAATGATTGCCATTGTTCATCGTTTATGGTATATCAATGATATTTAATATATATGCAATCTGAACTAAAATCCCTGAATTCACAAATACACATATCGAAGGACACGCTTTTGACTAATTAAGTCTTTTTGGCATCCGTCAGTAAAATATTGCAAAAAAAAATTGCGAATAAATTATACTGAACGATAAACCGCATGAATCAATTAGCGCATCTTAAATTTAAACTGCGCATCTCTGTAATCTGTACTCGTTTCTTAAATAAGTTGTTATTTTTGTTTGCATTAAGTAAAATGTACTTATCGTTACAATATAATACACACGCCGGTCAATGAAGAAATATAAATCACTCTTAATTAGCTTAAGAAAATAATTTATGCCACTTTCTACAAGGACCGTATATGTATAAATACAAAAACATGATAATCTTGATGCTAAACGCCGAATGTACACATAATAAATACAGAAATAATGTAATTTAGATGTAACATATTACATATGTGTCTGCATATCTATGTCTGTTTTGTTACTTCTTTATCTTAACGCCTCTTTTAATAAAATTCAGCTAAAAATCGTAATTTACGAAAAAATAATGCAGCGCACACAATCTTGTTAAAACATAGTGTTAACATGCGCCATTATGAATTTTCAATTGAGCCACTGTTTATCAATCATTTACTATTCAAGCTGCAATATAAATTATTTTTATAATAATCATTATAAAGATTGAAGTTCTATATTAAAAATTTAAACTTATTGCATACCTGTGAATCCCTGTGGTGGTTGACCTGGTACTGAGTATTGTGGTCTAAAATTTCCGAAATTAGCTGCACCAGCAAATGTAGCTGGTAATTGTCCACCAGAAAAACCTGCTGGAAACTGTTGCGCTAACAATGCTGCTTGACCCGATTGAGAATTATTTCCGCCTGGTGCAGTAGCTGCTAATCGACTCAATATAGATCTCTCTGACATTTGAAGTCTTTGCGCAACAGGTGGAATACGAGCTAAAGTAGCTGGTAAACGGCTTACGTCAGATTTCATATCAGATAATAATTCTTCTAATTGATTTAGTACCTATAGTAAAGTAATATAAAAATGAATTATAAATAAATAAAATAAAAAAATATTCAATAAAGATATTACTTTATGCAAGACAGCATTCGCTGGTTTATTCCCTGCAAGGCTTTCTTTACTGAGATGTTGATGTGATTCTGCAAGGCACTCAACTTCAGCAAATCTTGCATTTAAGCTCATTGCAGGATGATTAGGATCTTGTGTTAAGTTCAGATACGCAGCTCTTCTTAATTGTTCCTCTATTACTAATGCTTGTTCTAACAATTTAAAGCGTCTAGCTAAAAATTTATTCTTTATTTCTAAGAAGTTACCCTTGCCCACATCCATTTTAAATGGTTCATTAATTATTGCGAACCTGCAAAATAATATTAAAATAGTATATATTTATATTAAGCATAAATTTTCCTATTATAAATTTTTACATTTTACCTGATATCGTTTTGAATGTCTTGCCAACGACCATAGCCATGTGTAACAATACCAGCTAATAACCAATAGTCGTGTCTTCGATGCCAGATTTCATATTCACGACCAGGAACCGCAGCTTTTTCTTCATTTAACCATAATGTATGTAATTCTGTGAAACCTCCATCAGCTATATTGAACATGAATTTACGTTTAGGTTTTATCGTTTCTGAATCACAATCTTTTATATCTTTTTCTTTATTATCTTTCTCCTATAATGTAAAATCGAAAATCTTGTTAATCTTGTAAAATCTTATTAATTTCTCTAAATAAATTTCTCTAAATAAATTGCATTAGCGTAATAGTAATACCTCTCGTTTTTCAGTTTCTTCTTCATCATCTTTAACGATAACTACATCTTCTTCAGAATCTTGCTTTGTTTTATTTTCAATATTTTCAACTTTTTCGTCATGTTTTGTTAATGACTTTTCTTCTTTAATATCCAATTTATCCTTTTCTTTATCCATTGTTTCTGATTCTGTATCTTTTTCCTCTTTTTTCACATCATCTTTATCTTTATCTTTCTCTATATTATTTTCTTCTTCTTCTTTAGAATCCTTCGATTCTTCTTTCACATCTTTCGTTTCCGTAATCTACAAAATTTTTTTTATTGCAAGTTTAATTGAAATTTAATTTTATAATTAATTTTTTAATTTTTTATAATATAATTATATATAATATATAATTATTATAATTTTATATATAATTATTTATATATATATATTATAATATATAATTATATAATATAATTACTTCTTTATCCTTTTGTTCTTCTTTGCATTCTTTTACTTCAGAACTATCAGAATT
>NW_006263665.1:167147-176333 GCF_000469605.1 Apis dorsata | reverse complement strand
TTGGAGTCGCAGCAGGACTTGGACTAGCAGCATTAGAAGTAGCTGGTGTTGCACTAGTACTACTAGTTCCAGTTGCTCCATCTCCACTACCATCTACTTTTACAGGTTCTACTGGTTTTCGTATCATTTCAGGCATTGAATAATATCCATTAATGTGTTCAAATTCTTGTACCTATTAAATAATAAAAATAATTAAAAAGAAATAAAAAATTAATTGCTAAAGAATTTTACCTTTTTTCTTATCAAAGACATTACACCAATTCTTGTTAGAACATGCTGTCTACTGAGACCTTCTCTTGGCACACCGTCTGCAAACGTTTCGGCATTATCTGCACCAGGTTCACAGAGATGCCGCATAAAAAGAGAAACATATGCTTTGAAATTTTTTTCCGATTTGCCTCTTAAATCTCGCACCAACCTAAAATGCGATAATATACTTTAACAGTACTTTAAATTTTCTGATTTTGGATTATATCTCGAACGAATAACTAACCACTGAGAATTAAATGCGTCTTGTGGTGGCATACCGTAACGCATAATCGCATTTAGAAATGCTTTTCTCTGCCTAGCATTGAAGCCCAATACCTGAATTAAGCAATCACATTTCTTCTATATTAATTTTTAAATATAAAAAAAAAATGTAAGAAAAAAAAAAAAGAAAAAAAAGAGCATACTTCAATATTTCCATTAACTCTAGCAAGTAATGGAGGTAGAGGTCGATCTTTTTCGTCTCTCCTTTCTAATCTTCTTCTACTTCTTCGAGATAATAAATCTCCATCACCCTTTTCATCAAAATCGTCATCTTCTTTATCATCATCACTAGGAGCACTGAAATCGCTATTATAATCGGAAAGATTTTCCTGCCAAGGTTGATCGTCCCTTGTACTTTGATCTCCAGTTACTCCTCCATCATTATAGTTTACTTGTTTACGTATTCGTTTACCTAAAAATAATTAAATATATTAATTATAATTAATTTATTATTAATTATATTATTAATTGTAATCATGTATAATTTATATTATATAAATTATAATTAATTTATATGATAATATATATTTGTATAATAATTAACCTTTTCCAAGTGTTCTGGCTATATCTTCCTGTTGTTGTTCGTAATGATGTCTTAATAATTTGATCCAATATGCTGGATCAGTATTCTCAGCTTCCTGTTTGATAATTTCAGTATCAGCTTCTTCTTCTGTTTCGCCTTCTTTTGTTACATATGATGCTACTTTGAATGAACTTAAATATTCATTAGCCCAATTTTCTTTTTGCTCAATACCTTCCTTGCTTCTATCTAATAATTCAGCCACAGCTTTATCATCATAATGAATAGCTTCATCTTCTTTACCTTCTTCCTCTTTAAACAATTCCTCAGTACCTAATATAAAAGAGAATTATTATAAATTTCCATATTCAAATTCTATTTTTTTATTACATTTAAATATTATAATAAAATTTACCAAATCGTAAAATGTCATCAAGTTCTTGTTTACTGAAATTAGCACCTTTTCCGCCCATGCCAGGTCTTACGACTAAATGCGTTAACATCATTTTACGTTTTGCCACTTGTGTAACTCGTTCCTCGACAGAATTACGAGTTACGAATCTATAGATCATGACTTTGTTAGCTTGGCCAATTCTATGAGCTCTACTGAATGCTTGAATATCGTTATGAGGATTCCAATCAGAATCATAAATAATTACAGTGTCAGCGGTAGCCAAGTTTATACCCAAACCACCGGCACGAGTAGAAAGAAGAAACACAAATTGTTGTGCACCTATCAAAAATAAAGTTATTAATTTTCTTTCTGTAATAAATAATAAAACTATTTACATACCAGGTGCATTAAATCTATCGATAGCTTCTTGTCGTTGAGCGCCAGTAATATTACCATCTATTCTTTCATATTTATAACCTTCTCCTTCTAAATAATCTTCGAGAATATCCAACATTTTTGTCATTTGAGAAAAGATTAATACTCTATGTCCGTCATCTCTTAATTTCTTTAACATTTTACTCAATAGAACAAGTTTTCCTGCTGCTTTAATTAATGCAGATGTTTCGTAACTTCCATTTGGTGCGGTTGGTGCTTCTTGAGATGCAGCTGGGAATAAGTAAGGATGATTGCAACATTTTTTTAAATCCATCATAATATTCAATAACGATACTTGTTGACCTCCTCCTTTAGGATTTAATGCCTCGAAATTTCTTGTTAATATATATTTATAATATTTCTTTTGCATAGGAGATAATTCGACGCGGACAATGAATTCCGATTTACTTGGCATATTCTATAAATAAAAAAAGAAATTAGTATAAATGATATATCAAATTTTTATAATAATATACTAAATACCTTTAGCACATCAGCCTTTAATCTTCTTAACATATGTGGCCCAAGTAATTCATGTAATTTCTTTACTTGTTCTTCTTTCGAAATATCAGCGAATTCATTTTGAAACGCAGCTAAATCATTAAATTTATCACGACATAGAAAATTCAATAGATGGAACAATTCTTCCAGATTGTTTTGTAAAGGAGTTCCAGTTAATAATAATTTATATGCAATATTGTAAGATGCTAATAATCTAAAAAACTTTGATTGGTTAGATTTGAGCCTATGCGCTTCGTCTACTACTAACACGGCCCAATCTATTGATCCTAAACATGCAGAATCAATTGAAATCAGTTCATAACTTGTAAGGAGTACATTAAATTTAATTTGATTCGATCGAATCTTTGATGCTCGACCTCCACGAACAGCACCCTCTTCAAATGACAATTCATTCTCTCGAATTACAATACGACTATCTTTGTCACCTAAAATTAATATAAAATGTTATAAAATTTTATTAAATCAATAAGAACATTAATAAAATTACTATTAATTATTAATTAAATTCATTTGCATATATTTACCAACATAAGTAACACAATAAAAATCAGGTGCCCAAGTTTCAAATTCACGTTCCCAATTAATGATAGTTGATAGGGGAACAGATACCAGAAATGGTCCTTTACAATGTCCTTCTTTGTACAAAGAATAGAGAAATGTAATAGTTTGAATAGTTTTTCCCAGACCCATTTCGTCTGCTAAAATAGTGTCTATGCCTTGGCCCCATGAATATCTTAACCAATTTAAACCCTATGAAATTATGAAATTAAAAAATAAATAATTGGTATAAATATTGTGATAAAGTATATACTTCTAGCTGATAAGGATGTAATTGCATTCCAGTCTGATCTAAATATTCTGGCTGTCGTTCATATTTTTTCTTGAGATCTGTAGTAGGTTTATCAGGTGGAGGAGTGTATCTTTTGGGCGTTCTTTCTTCGTCATCAATAAGTTCACGAGTCTTCGATTTCTTGCCTTTACCTGAATATAATAAAAAATATAATTTTACAGTTCATAACATTTGATTACAAAAAGAAAAAATGAATTAACCGACTCTTCTCACCCTTCTTGCCCTTGCGTGAAGAACTACCATCACAACAATTTGCTGCTCTGAGATCCAAATAATATTCAATAGCCTGTTTTAATCCAGGAATATCTTCATGCTCGTCTTCCCACGTTGCCTGATCATATCCTAATTCTCTCCATTTAACAAGATATGTTGCTCTACCATCTCTCGAAAGTCTATGATTGATTACTCTATGTACTACAAGCCATTCTGGACGAACTCCATAACGATAAAATCGTTCTTCTAAATTGTATTCATCTCTATTAGTAGCACCGTCCTGTTCTTTCAATCGTTTTACACGAGAATCGCTTTCATCCAATGGTTCTTCCAATTTTGGTGGTTCATCCATATCATATTTTCGTGAATAATTTCTAACAATAATAAAATTAAAAAAAATTATCAATAAAAAAAATTAAATCTATTGTATACATACCTAAACATAAGAGGATGGAAAACATCAAGCTGTAATTCTGTAATCCAATCACAATGCCAATAGGACATATCTGCCCATTTCACAAAGAATTCGCGCATTCTACGTTGTTTGGGAGTAGCTTTACTCGTTGAAGGTTCTTCAGAAGGTGTTTCTGGGCAATCCTTCCATCTCCATGTTAAGATCTTTGCAACTATTATATAAGAAATTAAATATTAATTAAATATATATAATACATAACTTTTTTTTAAAATACCTTTTCCACGTATAGGTGGACAAGAACATCTAGGACACTTCCAATCACCATCAGGAATTTCTGAAAGTGGTGGATTCAAACAATGTGTATGATAAGCACTAGTACAGCTATCACAACATAGTAATTCACCACCATCTTTACATATTCTACAAAATTCCATATGCTCATCATCATCTTCTGCTGCACCTGAAAAAAAATTAATAATATAAATTACAATTTGTTTTATTAATCAAATACACATAAGCATGTTGGGAAAGGATAGAAGGTTTAGGGTTACGGGAAGCTACCTGCAATACCTTCTCCTTCACAGTGAGGACAACTCCATTTTCCTTCAGGGGTTTCTTCTAATTCAGGTTCTAAACATACCAAGTGATAAGCTCTAGGACATGTGTCACAAAGAATAATTTCTCCACCTTGTTGACATACTTCGCAATAATCCTGATGATCAGTCTACATAAAAGAAATGTAAATATAAAAAATATTTTATATATTTCAACACAAAAAACATGATTATTAATCAAAGAGAGTCTAATTATACCTGAAGACCTTCTTCTCCATCTGGAAACTTTGATGTAGTTTTTGTTTTCTTCTTCTTTTTAGTTTTATTTCCGATTTTGGTTTTTGCCTTCCTGCGAACAGGTGGTTCTGCCGGTGGTTCAATTCCGCTTTCTTCTGTATTTCCTTTATTTGTCCCATCTGCACCAACAGGTTCCTCTGCATCTGCTAACATCTGCTCAAATTCCATGTCTGAATCTCTGTCAGTACCAACACCACTACCTTCTGCTTCTTCATCCGAACTTCCCCGTTTACGTTTTCCAAGTTTGATTTTAAGTGTTGGTACTTTAGAAGCTTTTTTTCCTTTTTTTGCTCTAGATCCTCGTGATTTTCGTTTTCTATCGCTATCTTCATCATCTTCTTCTTCATCTTCACCTTCCTGGACTGCACCACTACGATTTGCTCTTGCATTTCTACTATCCTCATCTACATTTGCTGATGATACATCTGTATCTGGTTGAGTATGAGGATTTAATTCAGAAAAATCACGCCATTTAGCAGCTACTAACATCATAAGCTTTGACATTGGAACCTAAAAATAAATAATAAACTTATTATATAAAATAACTTATTATAAATAAATAAATAACTTATTAAAGACAAATAAATTGTTGGAAAAAATATAATAATTTGGATTTGTTAGAAATGGATTTACTTTTGGATTCTCCTTTGCTAGAAGTGGTCTAACATGTTGTTGAAATAATTTATAGGTAGTTAAATTCTGGAAGTCTGCATCAGTATATTCAATTTGTACATCTGTCAATCCAAATGTGTTACAGACTTCTTCAATTGTAGGCATTCCAGTTGTAGGTTCTTGGCTAGGTGGAGCTGATGCATTATGACTAGATGATTTCCTGGAAGAAGACTTTCTACTTTTTCTATTTCCTGCATAGTCACTATCATCTCCAGCTATATCACCAGTTTCACCACCTCCAAAATCACTTTCCTAAATATGATGTAAACATTTATATAAATAAAGTAATCATATTTATGAAGATAAGATAAAAATAATTACATCTCCAGAATCAGATTTTTTCTTTTTCTTTTTTTTCTTCCCCTTCTTATCTTCACTACGTGCTTTTCGTTTTTTCCCTTTCTTTTTTTTTCTTTCCTCTGGTTCATAATCATCATCTTCTTCCTATATAAAAAAGAAATATTTTTTAAATAATACAACATTTTTAAAAAACAATCTATATATCAGATACTAACTAGTCTTTGAGATTCTTCTGCATCAGATGAACCATCCACTTGTTGATTAACATTTGAAACTTGACCTCCAGTTTCATCTAAATCATCTTCTCCTAAAAGTTCAATATATTAAAAAGATATTTTTATAAAAAATAAAATATAATTATCAATAATTATAAAAAATGATATTTCATGCAAGTACATTATTTATGTTTTATAATACTTTTATTTTTTTAATGTAATTTTTAATGTAATTTAATGTATAATTGATATTAAGCTAAATTTTCATTGGCTATCTCTGACTTACATAAAATCAATATCTGTTTCATTATAATATAGGCTTAAGAATAGTCAATGTATATATGTATATATATGTATATATATATATATATATTTTCAATAAAATTAATTATATGAATCAATAATTTTTAAAAATTTTATGATTTGCCAATAATATTATTATTTATTACAAATTAACAATATATTATTTTCTAAAAAAAAAATTCAATAGCATCTTATATAATTTATAATTATATGTATATAAATATTTCACGTCAAACTGTTGGAAAAATTTTCTATCATAGTATTACGATAATATGAAAAAGATAAATATTTTATTATTCGTTTTTTTTAAAATTCTATAAATTTAATATATATATATTATAAATTTAAATTTTTAGTTAATAAAAAAATTTCGAAAGAAAATTTATTAATTGCTAAAATTTTAACATAAAATGCTTAAGAAAATATAAGAGAGGGCAACAATTCAAACAAATGTTATTGGACGAAATGTTCCGACTTGTGAAATGATGACGGACTGATAATTGCCAAATCGATAGTAATGTTTTATAATAAACTGATTTTTTTATTTTTTTAATGCAATCAAAATGATCAAAAATCAATACAAATATAATATTTCTATAAAAAAATAAATATGCGTACAAATATAAGTATTATTTGAAAATGAACATGAAGCTTAAGTTAACAATTAAAATTCATAAATTATTTTAGATTAATCCACATTCGATGAATGCTTTGTCGTGCGTCCGCCATTTTCTTTGAAAGGGCTCACCACATTAAATGTATGTGTCTATATTTTATATTCATAATATTTTTAATTCTAAATTCATTTTTAATCATATAGAAAAAATTGAAAATGAAGCTATAGTCATGATTTATGTCTCAAATTTTTAATAAATCCAGTGAAACATAAGTTTTCAAAAAACTCGCACCGGTTGCTTATATATTGCGATTAATAATGTGTATATAATAGATACATATACAGATATACCAGATGGTTAGAAAACTATACATATTACAAAATTATTTAAAAATTCTACTAGAAATTATAATCGGTATTTTCTATCTTTTTTTAAAAAAAAATTTCTTTACAAAGAAATAAAATTTTAAACAAAAATTATCAAAATCGAAATATACACAATAAATAAAATTACTTTATTATTATTTTCGCGATTGAAGCAGATCATAGTGCATCTTTATGCGATAAAACAACGCAAGCCTTTTAATGTTTCGAATTGAAAATAAAGAAAATCAAATAGGGTTAATTTTATAAAGTAAAATTTACTGAGAGATTATTAAATATGAATTATATAAAGAGTGTATTGAAAATAATTGAAAATATCCGATATTAAATAAAAATTCAATTGTTGAAATTAATATATTAAGTCGTAATGTCAATCTAGAATGTATATAATTATTGTAAAGATCTCAATAAAATTGTACTAGATATTTTGTACTGAAAACTTTGTAGCTACAAAAATAAAAGAAATTCAAAAAGCCATGTGATTTCTATATAACTATTGAATGTAAACAATAACCTATACCTGATTATTTTGTTTTGGATTTACATGATGATTAAATGCATTGTGATTGCAAAAGAAGCATTAAATTTCTAAATAAAGTATCGTTAAATGATCATAGAATTATTTGACAATTCAAAGGTTACTTCTTTCTTTCTTGAGAAAAAACAAACAAATTTTAGCAAATAGGAATTTGATAATTTTTTTCTGTGACGATTAACCTGCCATTGAATCAAATAAAAACATACAAGAAATTATAATGAAATGCAAAATAATAAGATAGCGTGTGGAAAACCATAGAAGGATCAATTGACATGGCAGCCATCGTACGAAAAGCGCGCGTCCTGCGTGTTCGAGGATATAACTTTCCGGTAGCATTCATGATTGAGAGTATCCCTTTTTGCACTTACCCGCGTAGCTTTCATCTACCTCCTCATCGGATGCCATTCTCTAGTATCGCAACAAACTATACACTCGAAAAACACTGAGCTGAATTTAATCACTCACTAATCAAGATGTTCACTGTAGAAAAACAGTACGGAAATGCGACATTAAATGTTTGTACCTCAACGCTCTCCGCGTTTTAGTTTCGGCGTGCCGTCACTTCGTCTTGTACGTGCACCGATGTGCACCTACTGCTGTATGCTTCTTCTTTCACGCGATTCGTCAGTTCTCCTCATTCCTCCCCACTCATACTGATTTTCTCTCCCCTCGCTTTCCCCTCTTCGTTGTGAGAGTTCGTTTCTTCCCCTCTTTCTTTTTCCTCGTTTCTCGTTCGCCCCGTTACAGCGTGCTGTAGTTGTATACGAATATATACGAATGATCTTCAGAATCTGTATTTATTTTTTATATATTCTTTTTCTTTCTACTCTTTCTTTCTTTTCTTTTATCTTTTACCGTTCGTTTCTATCCTTTTATGATTTTTTAAAATAAATTTTTTAATTTTTGAAAAGATTTCTTTTTCAATAATAATGTATTTTCGTGTTCATATATATAATCGTTATAACCGATCTCTTTTGTTTCCTATTTTTTATCCTTATTTTTATTTTTTTTTATACATTATTTTAAGATGTCTTTATTTAATGCTTTTGAATTTGATGAATTCAAAATATATCGATTTTTATTATAAAAAAAATTATATTTCAAAAACTGTATATTACATTAATAATTATTATTAAATAATATATTATCAATTTTTGATGATTAGTTTTATATAAGAATTCCACCATATTAGTTATATAGTTCGATATAAATTATAGCAAGTTTTAATAGTATGTATGTACGGATTTACGGGTATGATTAATGGTCGAGTAGTATACATACATATATATATATATATATATATATATATATATACATATATGTACATACATGTACATATATAATACATTCGTATATCGACCTTTTTGATGGAGATAAGATAACTGAACATAATTTACATATTATTATTTTTTTATTTCGGCATATTT
>NW_006263665.1:152502-166966 GCF_000469605.1 Apis dorsata | reverse complement strand
ATATTATTGATTTTATGCAATTAAATTACTCCTTAGTATTAATGCGTTATATAATAAATTAATTATAAATTAAAATTTAAATTAAAAAATTGATTATTATTTTTCATCTTAATAGATTTGGAAATATGTTTGTATCCATATATATCTATAATTTTTCATAAACAATTCTTTTATTTTTGATATAGAAAAAATAATTTAATTAATTTTTTTTATTTGTTTTCATATGAATGAATTCATATCAAATGAATATGTCTAATTTCATCATAATAAAAATATAATTTGATTTATATTTATATTTTGATAAGAATTAAAATATTTTAATAAAATATAATTTTATAAAATAATTTTAATAAAATATTATTTAATAAAATATAATAAATGAAACTGGAAATTAACATAGAAAATTATATAGAGAAAGAATATTATATTACACGAATTAAAAATAGTATCTCTAAATAATATCATTAAAATACTATAAATCTCTAAATTCTTTTCAATAAAAAAAATTATTTTTAGTTTTAAATAAAACTTTGTTTCATAATAAAATTATTGAATTGAAAAATTATTAAAAAATTTAGTTTTAAAATTAATCAATTTTTCAAATAATAATTTACAGTTTTTAGATCATATTGCAGGAATTCTTTATAGAATGACATGTCACTATATTTGTTTACACCTCTTTATTCATAAATGCCAGAAATATGAATCATGTGCACAGAGAACACATTATATGTTTTGTACAAATATGTATCATCGTTTAACGTGAATGAAAATTTTATTTATATGTTATTCATACGTAACAATCTATTTACAGATGTAATACAGCCTTTGTATATAAATGAAAAAGTTAGAAGAAAGTATTTTTAATACTCTTACATAAAATAGATTCGTTTTTCTTCCTAAAATTCATTATATATTCTACATTATATTAATGTTAATAAACATATATCATGTAAAAAATTATGATTTACAAAAAAATATAGTTTTCAGGAATGGATAGAAGCAATATAATACTATATGGAATGAATTTTAACAATAATTAACAATTACCAACTGATTTAAAGCTATTATACATATTTGACATATTTAGAATTAAGTATTTGAAATTTTTAAAATTCTTTCTTTAAATAAATCAAATATGATTGAACTTATTTTATACAATTCAACTAATTGTAAACAAAACTTTGTACTACATTGATCTTTATATATTAATGAAATTTAATTTTTCGTCAAAAATATTTTAATTTGGAATATATGTATATGATAAATCTCTATGCATAACTAGACATACATCTGCTCATGATGAATAAAGAAATAATTTTTATCTTTTGTCTAATAGAATGCAATTAGTCACAAAATTGTTGATGAATATCATCTATGTAATTGTTACACAAATCGAAATGGATTTGCAAAGATAAAAAGTTATATGCAATGCTATTGTGTAATCATATATTAAGATGAAATATTTAGAGTGCTCAACCATAATCAACGCTTAGAGCACTAAGCCCTTTTTTCTTTATAGCTTCTGCTACAGCTCTTTCTAAAAAGTTCTCCTGTTGATCATTTTCATCTATTTTATCCAAATCCCAATCAAATTTATTATATTCTTCTGGATTTTTTGAATCATTCAATCTCAATGAATTTGTAGATGTAGTAGCTACTGAATTCTCAAAATTTCCACCATCTGATTTATGATTAGCTGGGTAAAAACAATGCAGATCTGTATATTCATTATTGGTCCAATATCCTGGAGCTTTGTCACTGTAAAAAGCATTGGATTGAGAAACAAGTTCTGCAGATTGAACTAAACCATGATTACGAATTGCCATCATGACTGCAGTATCCTCCATATCATTTCCTCTGAATAATTGAAATCTGGATTCCTCTAGAGAATAAGATGATGTTCCCATAATGTAATTTTCTAATACTTTGTTAATGGTATTATCTACATATCCCTTAGCAACCTGACAAGCTTGCCATCTTTTTAATTTTTCCCTTGCTTGTTTCTCTACATCATCATATTCAACATTTTCTGCTTCTTGTATTTGTTCCACTTTTTTTCCATTTGAACTTTTTTCCTACAAAGTAATTGCTCAAATAGAATATATATTTTGAAATATTATTATTGTTTAATATTTTTTTTTTTTGAAGAATAAAATATAAAATTGGAATTTAAATAATTTATAACTATATTTCGTAATTACCATATCCCAAATCGTTTCGGTAGCTTTGAGTCGTGTACATTGCCGTTTTGGTGGAGCTGGTCTTTCATGATCATCAGTATCTGATTCTTCGATGTCGGTCGCCATTTTCTCTATTTTATACAGGTCTGTATTTTGCTCTTCCTTTAAACAATTTAAATAAAACTAAATAAATCTGATAATAATTATTAAACAATTTTGAGGAAAAGACCTTGGTCTACATTACAAAAATTCACATCACTTCCATCAACTTTCTTTGCCATCTTTCTTTCGAAACAGTGATAAATTTTTATCCTGCATTCTATTAACTTTAAATCATTTCGATTATGAATACTTTTAATGATGCAAATAGACCGCAACATAAAAATTGAATAATAATTATAAATAAATATCAGAATTCAATGAAACAAATATTACACACAATCAAATGACAAAAATCGTTTTGACAGCTTCAAAATGGCTACTTTACCATTAAATTCTATATAATATATCAAATTGAATTTCGAAGAATTTTTATACATTATTAAAACAGAACTGAGATTTTTTAAAATATTATTAAAAAAATCGTATATGAACTAAGCATATTGAAAATTTATTTAATGTCAATTAAACTATCTGGATGATCTTTTGACTGCAGTATTATATTCTAAAATGGCATAAACATGTGTTTGCAGTGTTCAAAGGAATTTTGACGTCTGGTTCTGTCAAGAATATCGTTTTATAAATCATTCAAAATAAATTCTTTTTAACATTTTTGTTACAATACATTAATTGGCATGGCAATCTGTGGAGAATATATTCGCAGTCAATTTCCCACAATAGATGATGATTTGTATCAATATGTGGAAGGTATATTTTAAATAACCTAACATTAGAAAACATTTGTTATTTAATAATAATTTATAAATGATATATTTTTTTTTAAATAATATTTGCATTTATGAAGGTATCTTAGATAGCTCTAAGGATGATTTCGAGGATGGAGATGAAGTTTATGAAGCAATAGGAGAAGTATTACACGAGGTTGCAGAAAAAACAGAAAATGAGGTTAGGTCTGTAAACGTGTTCAAATTTCTCTGTTTTTTATATCATCATATAACATTATCATATGTTCTTATAATAACATTAAATTTTTGATTTATTGATAAATTTTTTAACTCGAAATAATATAATTTCTTATAATATATTCATTTTTTAAATAATTTTAAATATGATTAATAATATATTAATTATAATTTTTTATATGTTTTATATGTTTTAATTTACATTTCTTTATTTTTAGACAAATATGTGTAAAGTTATTGGAAATGTTAAAAGGTAATTCAAATGATGAAAATGTTGAAAGGAGAAAAAATGGAGTGAACAAAGTACTAAATGCTCCAGTACACTTGGGGACTATGGCTGCTACTTTAGAAGCTCAAGTAGAACAAATAAAGAGTATATGGGTTACTACTAGAGATGATGGCATGGTAAAAATTTATGCTTGAAGATAATTTTTAATAACATTAATATATATATATACATATAGGATGTTAATATTCATGGGATATATTTGTAGAATCAATTTTAGAGATAAAAACATAAAATTTGATATATAAAAATTTTTAATTAAGTTTATTAAGTTAAATTATTTTTATTAATATATATTATATTAATATATTATATAATTATTAAATTAAATTCATTAAATAATTGAATTTATGTTATGTGACATGAAGAAAGAATGAAGTTATTTTGTTATATTGTTGTCACATTCTATTTCTTTCTTTTATTTAATGCAAATTTAACTTAAAAAAATTAATAAATTGTTTATAATTTATAATTAATTAAATAAGCTTCAATTGATCTTTTTGTATACTTTTGTATTTGTTTTAACTAGAATCTTTTAATGTTTTAACTAGAATTCTAATCTAAAATTAACTCTTTATAGAATTTCTCATAAATATATATTAACTATATATATTTTAATTAAAAAATATTCTTTAACAGAAAGTAGATGCTAAAAAATTAGAAAAAGCAGAAGCAAAATTACAACAAAAACAAGAAAAAAGAAGTAATAATGAATTAAGTGGACGAATTAATATCACAACTCAAGGTATAGAATCTGCTAGTGCGAGTCAAATGACAAGTAAAAAGGATAGTAGAATGGAAACAAAAGGCAATGTAAATAAGATTCAGGATATTAGGATAGAAAATTTTGATATAGCATATGGAGATAGAATATTATTGCAAGGAGCTGATTTAACACTTGCATTTGGTAGACGTTATGGCCTTATTGGTAGAAATGGATTGGGTAAAACAACTTTATTAAGAATGATATCTAGGTACTAGAATTGTTCCATAATAACATTTTAATTATTAAATATTTTGTTTAATTGTTTGTATCATTTCATTCTAATTATTTCAGTAAACAATTAAGAATACCATCTCATATAAGAGTTTTACATGTAGAACAAGAAGTTGCTGGAGACAATACTTCTGCACTTGAATCTGTATTAGAATGTGATCAAGAAAGAAGTATGTTACTTAGTAAAGAAGCAGAATTACAAGCAATGATAGAAAAAGATGGTGGTAAAACTGGGGATACATTAGGCGAAGAATTAGCTAAAATATATGAAGCAATGCAATTAGCAGAAGTAGACAAAGCACCTGCTAGAGCTAGTGCTATTTTATCAGGACTTGGATTTTCTGTTGAAAGACAATCGTGGCCAACTAAAGCCTTCTCTGGTGGATGGAGAATGAGATTAGCTCTTGCAAGAGCACTATTTTCTAGACCTGATCTTTTGTTACTTGATGAACCTACAAATATGCTTGATATTAAAGCTATTTTATGGTTAGAGAAATATTTACAATCATGGCCAACTACTTTACTTGTTGTTTCTCATGACAGAAATTTTTTGGACACGGTATAAATTTCTATATTTTTTGAAATTATTATTCTAAAATTATATGTTTGAAAATTTAAATTAAAATTATATTTAATGATAGGTTCCCACTGATATATTATATTTACGTGGACAAAAAATTGAAGCATATCGAGGTAATTATGAACAATTTTCAAAAACTAAAGGAGAACGTGAAAGAAATCAACAGAGAGAATATGAAGCTCAACAAGCTAAAAGAGCACATGTACAGGAATTTATTGATCGATTCCGATATAATGCCAATCGTGCTTCAAGTGTACAAAGTAAAATCAAGATGTTAGAAAAATTGTAAGTTTAATAAATTTAAATAATTTAAATAATAAACAAAGTTTTATAAAATATTATTTAAAATTTTATTATTTTCAACAGACCAGAACTTAAACCAATGGAAAAGGAAGGCGAAGTAACTCTTCGCTTTCCAGATGTTGAACCATTAAGTCCTCCAATATTACAACTTAATGAAGTCTCCTTTAGTTATATTGGAGGAAATGATAATTCATATATATTTAGTTCTGTGAATTTGACTGCTAGTTTACAATCTCGCATTTGTATTGTTGGAGAAAATGGTGCCGGTAAAACTACTCTTTTAAAGATCATAACAGGTGCATTAAGTCCAACACGAGGTACAGTACATGTTCATAGAAATTTAAAATTTGGATATTTTAGTCAACATCATGTAGATCAACTAGATATGCGCGTATGTCCAGTTGAATTATTACAAAATCATTTTCCAGGTATGAATTTATTTGAAATTTATATATTATTAATATTGAAAATTTATAATTTTATATCCTTTTATACTATTTGATTATTTTAGGAAAACCAATTGAAGAATATAGAAGAATGCTTGGAAGTTTTGGAATAAGTGGTAACTTAGCTTTGCAATCTATCAATTCTTTATCTGGAGGACAAAAATCTAGAGTAGCATTTGCATTAATGTGTGCTGCTATGCCAAACTTTTTAGTACTTGATGAACCTACAAATCATTTGGATATTGAATCTATTGAAGCTTTAGGTAAAGCACTAAATGCATGTCAGGTAAAAATTTTTCTTTTTAATTTATTTGTTTCTATTTTAAATTATATTACAATCATTTTTTTAAATAAATCTTTCAGGCAGGTGTTATATTAGTTTCGCATGATGAAAGATTAATTCGCATGGTATGCACTGAACTTTGGGTATGTGCTGAAGGTTCTGTTCGATGCATCGAAGGAGGTTTTGACGAATATCGTAAGATTATTGAAAAGGAACTCGAAATGTAAAAATTATTTTAATTGTATTATGAATTTTTGCATTTTTCCGAGTTAAATTACCGATGTGAAAGTTTCAATTAATTCGAAGCTTGCAAGAAAATAAAAATATTTATTTTTATATTGGGATAATGAATATTTTTGATTTATTTATCGATGCTGTCGCGGAGATTATATTGTCTATTTTAAATAAAGCTATGAAAGAACTATGAAAAATCATTGTTTATTAACATAAAATTTGCAAAATAGACTGAATCTTCGATTTAACAATAGAATTAGGAAAGTTTCACATCGTTTAACTGCCAGCTAAAATAAATTATATCTAAAAGAATTCTGATATTTAATATTGTATATTAGTTAATAAAAAATCGTTGTTATAAATAAAGATATATAAGATTCTATCCTTATAAAACCGCTCAAAACATTACATTGATATACATGATTTATATGATCAATTATTTATGTATAAATTATTAATTATTTTTTTAAAAATAATTTTTTGTTTAATTTAACACAGTATAATATACTGAAATTTATAAGAAAAATATATAACTACGAAAAATATTAAAATCGATATGTTATTCTTTATGAACTTAAAATGTTGAATACTTTATAATATGTAATGGTTTTAATATTTTTATTCCATTTTTTTTTTCATTTAAATTTTTCTTTCGTTGTAATATTTTAAAAATTATTAACTAATCATATGACATAATAAATATAACAAATTATTTGTAAACTTTTAATATGTCAAAGAAGTACTATATTGTCACAATTAACCCCCAGATGATGTGTTTAATGATACCATTGTATTGGATATAGAAGACATTGGTGGCGCAGGAGCTTGCTGTTTTGCGGCTGGAATTTTTAAATATTGTTATTATTTTTATCTTAATAAATCTTAATTTTGCTTATTAAGAATTATCAATAGTTTAACATGCAATTGGATTTTGAAAATGTGCATCATAATATGCATCAATATAAGTAATTAACATTAATACTAATGATTTAATTAGTTTATAAAATATTTATAATTTCTTAATATATTTTAATATATAATAAACAATCAAAATTAATTAAGTTAATATACAATTTAATTTTAATACAATTTATTTTTCAAATATAATTTTACTTTGTAGAAAAAAAAATAAATTTTTCATTTATGAAACAAAATAAATTAATTAATCTATAAAATATAAATATAAAAAGTGTAATCAAATATGATAAATATGATAAATTGTTAATAGCAAAATATCATGTAAAATATGATAAATATTTTTAGATGTACAAATGTTTTTAATTATAAAATTTACATAAACAATTCTGCAGTATATTGTCTAATATTATGATTCAAGAAAGAATACAATTGATATTGGAGTGTATCATTCTCACCATTTCTGCTACTGTAGATTTTTGTAAATCCTTTAAATGGTTCTGGTGATGGAAAATTTGCAACAGAATGAAACATATCAGCAAATCGAAGCTCTAAATCTAAAATGTTCATTGTCTGTCCATTGCGCATAGAAGAACTTCTTGTAGGTGGTGTCGGTGGTGGTGGTGGTGGTGGAGCCAATCTTTGATGAGTAGGAGTTGGACGATGAGGAAGAGGAGGAGGTGGAGGTGGTATACATGGAGCACTAACAGTTATTCTAGAAGGTGGTGGTGGTGCTACTCTAGTTGCAGTGCTAATTGTATTATTATTTGTTCTAGAAGTTGGAGGAGATGGAGGTTTCGCGATTGGAGGTCTAAGTATTCGATTTGTAGGTCTTGGTTGGGTTTCATTTAGGCAATCTTGAGACTGATGAAGAGAAGATGGAGTTGGAGCAAGCACAGGAGGTGATCTAGGTAATCGCATACTTTGTGCTCTTGATACGCTTCCTCCAGTAGTTAAATTTAATTTTTTAGGAGGTGGTGATGGTTTGTGCAATGCAGATGAGGATGTGGAAGGTGGTTTTGGTGCAAGAGTAGGTTTTCCAAATCCTTTAGATGCTTCAGTATTTGAACTAGTATAATCTGTAGTATTTTGTCCTGGTATTGAATTTGTTTTCTAAAACATTAAACAAAATCTTAAAATTTATTTAGACATTTAATTTTTTTAATATTTTTACCTGAGCAAATATTTGTGGCTTTTGAGTAGCTGGTGGTGGAATTGGAGGTGGACCTCTTTTTATACTAGGGACAGTTGATTGACTCAAGTTTATATTATTTATATTGTTAGTATTCTTTTCATTTGAAGTCATTCTAGATCCTATAGGTTTCAATTTAGGCATGCCACTAGAAAATAATCCACCCAATCCTATAGGTCCTCCATTATTTGCATTGCTGTTGTTAACATTAGAATTATTTTCCTTGATATTCAAGGAAGAAGAGTTTCCTAATTCATTTTTTACTCTACCTAAAATAATAATAATTATTATATGATAAACATAATTTATAAAAAAATAAGTATATTTTATAACATACCACTAACTATAGGTGCACTTTTATCTATTGTTATAGTTTTTTTTAAGGTTTTTCCAGCTCTAATTGATTGAAGAAGTAAATTTCTATCTTGACTTCCTACATTAGATCCAGATGTATTGAAAATAGGAGGTGGAGGTGGAGGTGGTGCAGGCATCCTTATATTTAATTTTTACAGAAATATTTACTATCCCTGATAAAAATATATTATAAAAACAAAATAATTAATTTAAATAAATTTCAATTCATTTTTATAAATAATTAAATTATTAATAGTATAATATACAAAGGCTGAAGCATATTTATAAGATAAGATTAGACTTCCTATATAGAAAACACTACAATTAGGTTAGCACAAAAATAATTTCAATAGTTTCTTCAATATTTTACATTCGTATTGTAAGTTTTATGATTATTTAAGAACATATGTTGAATGTTTATATATGATATGATAAATTATAAACTATTTACCTAAAATTAACAAAATGATTCTATATCCAGAAGAGAACGGTCTTTGAAACTACCGCACTTTATATCAATTTCTGAATCATTATAAACGAATTGAATCTATAATATTCTAAAATTTTCCAGACTCGAAATATTCAGATACACTGTTATTTTTTATAATGAATATAAATTGAAATAAACTCGTCACACGTACAAATGATTAAATTAATGTACATCTCGATAAAATTCAAGCGTTTGTTTATACCATTGACGAGTCATATTCGATCGAACAGTACATACGAATACACTTGAATGCACCACACCTGAAAGCTCTTAAAGTCATACCATCAAAATGAGAACATATCTTATTTCCTTTGTAACTATAACACCATTGGTTATTGAAATAAGATCCGTATCCTTGCTTTTCAGATATATATATCCATTTTTAAACATTTCATTTCTAATCATTTATTTATTCATTCTAATTCTATTATTTATTTATATTATGTAATTTATACTATGTAATTTATATTATGTAAAAAAAATATGGAAATTAAATAATAGTTGCAATAATAAAAATAATTTTTATTTTTCTTTTAATATATTAAAAAGTTGAAAAAGTAATAATTTTAAAATTTCAAAAAATTAAAAATAAAATACACATTTTTGTTTTTCACTGTAAAATAATAATGTTTTATATAATACATTAAAAATATAAGAAAAAAAAATGATATGAATATATATATATAAATATCTATTTTAAAATATATATATAAAAATATCTAGAAATTATTATTCATAAAAAATATAATCATATATTAACACACAAATAAAAGTGATGAAATAAAATTCTTTTTTAAGAAAAGTCTGCTTTTATATAAATAAATAAAAACAATTAAACATCTTACCTTTTATTTTTTTTTCTATGTATTATTTTATTTAAATAATATACCTGAAAAGATTAATTAAATATAATATTATTGTCCCTATATATTATAAAAATTTCACTATATTAAGGAGAAAGATTGAAAATTTCTATGAATCACATAAAATCAAAAACCGTTTATAAGTGTAAAATTCATTTTGTGCAAAAAATTTTCCTTTTTACAATTAATATACAATTATTATACATATTTACAAAATTCATTTAATACAAAAATAGATCATTTACTATATCGAGAATTATGATAATCCCTGTAAAAAGTTTCATTTTTTTTTCATTGCAAAAAATAATTGCAAGATCTGTGCAAACCGCCATAATCAACATAACACTATTTAGATTTTTTAATTTTTCTTCGACGTTGTTAACATAACAATCAATGTTTTAACAAGTTCTTTTATTCCTAAACCTTTTAAAGGCGGAGAAAAACATGATTCTTTTTTTTTTATTCATTTGTTACATGATTCGCCAGTTGAGGTTTTATTTCATCTATTTGCTCGGAAATAACGATATCAGATTGTTCCGTCTCTTTGAGAGCAATAATAATTTTTTCTTCCGTGGAAGATTGACTGTCGGAAGAACCTTCCTGCGTCGAAGTAGCGGCTTCCTAAATTAAGAGAGAAAAAAAAAAAAAAAAAAAAAAAAAAAAAAAAAAAAAAAAAAAAAAAAAAAAAAAAAAAAAAACAAAAACAAAAAAAAACATAAAAATAATCTCAAAATTATAAATTTTTAGTATATCCAATATAATCCATTTTTTTGTTCATCTAGAAATCAAATTAATTTCAATAAAACCATAACTTTTCTTACCGTACTTCGAATCTTCGTATGTGTTTTTATATGTTTCGTCAAATGATCTGATCGCATAAATTTTTTAGTACACTCCGGACATTGGAATCTTTTTTCGCCAGTATGAGTTCTACGATGCCTCTGAAGCTCATCTGATCTAGTAAATTTCTTACCACAAAATATCCAACTACAAACAAATGGTCGTTCTCCGGTATGCCACCTTAAATGAGCCCGAAGATGACTTGTTTTTCCATATACTTTATTACAGCCTGCTATATGGCAAACATGTTGCCTTTTTCTAGTCATATCTCTATTCCTAATCAAATAATTTAAATTTATAAAATTATATTATAAATTTGAATAAATAATAATTTTTTTTTTAATTCTACCTATCACCATCACCACAATTAGGACATGTGCAAGCAACTCTCCTACGATGTTGCTTATTAGAATCCGTTTCAATATTCGCAGACGTTGCAGTTGTTACTTGATGCTGATGTGATGTAGGAGTAGATGTTGCCAATGTGTTGTTTGACTGAAGAGTTTGCAAAATTTGCCATTTTGTTGGATCATTTGAATCTAATTGCACGGTTGGAGCAGCGACAATAGGTGTAGCTGCTGTTGCAGGTAGCGTTTGAACAGTAGCAGGCTGAAGAGCACTTGCAGGTATAACTTGTACATTACCCAAACCTGGAATATTTTGCACAGGTATCGACTGAAGAAAACCATTTGTCGCATTCATTCCGCCGGCAGGTTGAAGTTGCATTATACTTCCACTACCAACGCCCCTTATCATGTTACCTTGCTGGGCAGTTAAATTTGCTAACGCAGATGCAGGAATTAAAGTTAGCTGTTGGGCTTGTGTACCTATAAAATATGATTAATATATATTAAAATATTAATAATTTTTTTATAAATATAAATAAATATAAATAAAAAAAATAATATAATAATATAATCATGTAATGTAATGTAATATAATGTAATATACATACCTGCAATTGTTATAGGTTGAACAGCAGGTTGTGTTGATTGAGCAGGAATATGTATAACTTGACCACTAGCTAATTGTCTGGCATCAATACTGGTTACTTTTATATCACCTTCGACCGAATCCGGTGGTCTTGTTAAAGCCGACAGTGTTTGCACATCAATTTTCTGTCCATCTTTCGTAGTAATTACGTTACTGTTTCCTTGCATTGGTCTTCCAAGTGCACCAATTCCAAGTACCTATAAAAAATATAATATAACATTTATTAAAAAGTTTAATTTAAAATAAATATTTATATTAATATATATCTTTTACCTGGACATTACTTGGAGTTGTTACTGTTGTGCTCCAAGTCGCTACAGTTGATGACGGTGCGGCAGATGATTGTTGTGCTTGTTGAACTTGTTGTTGTTGCTGTTGCTGTATTACTTGTTGTACAACTTGTTGTACTTGTTGCTGTTGTTGTTGTTGTACTTGAGCTTGCGCTGCTTGTTGTTGTTGTTGTTGCTGTTGCTGTACAGACTGTACTACTTGTGGTTGAGTTTGTTGTTGCACTACTTGTTGTTGTGCTTGTTGTTGTGCTACTTGCGTTACTTGTTGACTCTTACATCAAAATTGTTTTAATAAAATCATGCACAATGATATAATAATTCTTTTTATAATTTTCATTATTTTTTTTATAATTACCTGTAAACTTTGAAGTTGTGGTAAATTAGCAATTTGAACTTGTTGAATTTGTCCATTTGGTGTAATTATTTGAGCCACTTGTGGAATTTGCTACAAATAAATTTTATTTTAAATAATATATATTTATTGTTATTTATAAATTCTTATTTATGTAATCAATATACTTGTGTGATTTGTGGTATCATTTGTGTGGCAGGCACATTAAAAACACTGGATAATGCTTGAACAGGAAAATGAACAGTTTGATAAACTGTCTGTCCATTACTAGCTGTAACTGGTACTTGCACAGGTACAGTTTGTTGAACATGTTGCATAGGAAATTGAAGTGGTCTAACTTGTACACTTTGTCCTTACAATAAAAAACATTGAATTAAATGCACTATCTTAATAATTATAAAAATAATTTTATAAAAACAATATACATACCTGTTGGTAGTTGTACAGTCTGTCCAGTGATATTCTGTATAATAGAAGTGGGAAAGACATTTGGTGCTCTTATTAAACTAACTGGTTGTGGTGTAATAATAGTTTGACCATTAGCCAACTGTACTTGCTGGCTAGCAAGTTGGACTTGTTGTCCATTAGCAGTGGCAAATTGCATTGTAGGTTGACTTTGATGATGTCCTCCTGCAGCAGACATGGCAGAAGATGGAATGAAAAGTGCCTCTTGACCATCAATGTTAACAGTTTGCATCTGTGGTATAACACTATAACTGAGTTGTTGTTGTGGTTGCTGCTGTTGTGGTTGCTGCTGTGTTTGCTGTTGCTGTGTTTGTTGTTGTTGTTGCTGAAGCGCAGCTTGAGTTTGAGTACTAATCAATTGAGCACCCTAAAGTAATTATTATATCTTAAAAAAAAACATTTGAATTATTTATTATTAAAAAGATGCATCTCTCACCTGTAAAAATTGTTGAGGTAAAGACTGCACAGAAATAGTTTGTGCCCTTTGTTGATCATGCTGTGATTGCTGAGTCTGTAAAGGCACAAAATTTTGCAATTGCTGCAAAGTAATAACTTGTGGTTGTTGTTGTTGTTGTGTTTGTTGCTGGACATCTTGCTGTTGCTGTAAATGCTGCAAAACATTTGCACTTAAAAAACGAATTTGAGGTTGTCCAGTTTGCTGTTCTAATTGTTGTTGCTGTTCAGTTTCATCTTGTTGTTGCTGTTGTTGCTGTTGTTGTTGTGTTTGTAAAGGATCATGGTCATCAATCTCCTCCTGTAAAATAATATCAATGCTTCTTTTATTTCTATTTATTACAATTTTGTAAAAATGATTAAATATAATTATTTACCTGAGAGATATTTCGTCCATCCAAACTTCGCTTCATGGTGAATATATTTGTAATTTATTCTTAATGCTAATAATGCTAGATTTATGTTGAATATTTTTATGCTAGGAATCCATTCTTTGCTATACTGAACTAAGTTAACTATTTATTTTGCAGTATATGGAAACGCTCATTTGAAGAGCGTTTAATCTGAAAGATCCATTCATAAATTATATTCAATTTTATTATATATATAAAACAATTTAAAATATAAATCTTCATCAAATTTAGCTATAATGGTAACTACCCTGCTCGAACACTGCATTTGGCTTTGTTTCTTCTTTCTCTTTATTTTTATCAAACTATACACAATTTAAAATTCATTTGCGATTTAACAAATCGACAGAAAACAATATATATGAACTGTCCTGAAGCATCTAAATAAAAAACATTAATGATTTAAACGATATTGACACGTGCGAAGACAACACTCTTTAAAGACAAAGAAGG
>NW_006263665.1:136650-152200 GCF_000469605.1 Apis dorsata | reverse complement strand
TCGAGAACCCAATCGAGGACCGCCTCTCTACGCCCCTGTTCCTGCCGCCCCACCCGCTGACGTTCGAAATATCGCACACTATGGCAAGGACGCGTATACTACCACATAGAAATGCATTGTATGTCGTCACACCCGCCCACTCGGTCGCTTGTCGACTGTCCGCTCACTAACACGTTCATGTACCTGCGATAACGGGGAAGGCAGCCTCACGATGCAGCCTCCACCCACTTTGCACATGGGACTCCACCTAACTCACGAATGGCACGTGGCTTCTCCACAGAAACGTCCACTCTGCACTCTCTCCCGCCACTTGTTTTTTCTTCGAAAACTAGAATAATAGCTCTTCTATGTTCATACGTTTTCTGTTTCATCTGTTCAGTTCAAGAGATGTTTCTGAGACGGCCATTATAGAACGTAGCGAATAACTAAATTTTAATTAAAGATTTTATAATATTAAAATAATATGTCAATTATAAAGTTTTTTTAAAAAAGATGAAAAGGAAGATAATTAAATTGAATATTCGCAATTTTAAAGCGCGCTTATGCACATACCTACATACCGATAAATACCTAAGCGTTACGGGATATATGTGCGCGCGCGCGCACACACTACTCAGTGATCGTAGTCAACGATCTATGTTCTCCTTTTTTGGTCGATACACTTTATATGTTATTATTGTAATCTTTCTTAAGAAATATGATTACATGAAACATAAGTCAATTTTAAATCTATTCTTTATCATTGGTTTTGTAACACCAGAAAATTAACTATGTTCAAAATTGCCGCCAAAAGTAAAGATATAGGACAAGCCGATATTCTCTCTTCTTTCTGTGACGTTTAAAACAAAAATCTTTCTACCAATGTTCTTTGATTAAATAAAGTCTTCGTTCAGGAAACAATATTATGCTGGTTTTATACCACGATGCACGATATAATTTCAACGTGATTTCAACACGTGCACGTAGATCGCAACGTGTTCGTCGGCCGTCCCTCGCGAAAACAAGGCTACGAATACCGCTATGAGAGGACTACTTTTGCCGTGGGGCGGTACACAAGGTGGCAACGTCGCCGTCCGCCAAGTGATCGGACGGAAGCTCTGATTGGTCGTTGCTTATTCCTGATAGCTGGCAGTGAGCAGAGGTTCGTTAGACAGGGGCGTACGCAGACATCATCGGACGCCCACCCCGTCAAAGAGGGATAAACGATGCACACCTCCTACTTTCTCTGGCCTTCCTTCCCCTCTTTTTACCAGTACCCTCCGGTCAGGGCCACGCTTGAGTAGAGTTGCGAATATTGGTACATATATCATTGTTACTTTTGGGTTAGTCTTCCTTTTTTTTTGTCACTGATATAAAAACGTTAACTGATCTAGACTGTTTCTAGATCCATTGTAAATGTTTATCCAAAAAAAAACTTCATACTCGTTATCACCGTCCTTTTTTTTATAATCAAGAAACAAACTTCAGGAATCTTTTTTGTTTTAATTAAATATGTGTGGAATAATAAAATAAATTGTATAAAAATTTTATATTATTCAAGATTGTAAATCAGAGGCAATGAATTCACTTTTTTGGTAATTCATATTTTTTTTTCTAAAGGCTTATAAATTTTATTGATTTTATTAAAACATAATTATTTTGTACATAATAATACATAATAATAATTTTTTAAAAATATCAATCAGATTTAATTTAATAAGGAAAAATTGATATAAAAATAATTTATTTGAAAGAAATTGTTTTAAGAATTAACATATATAATAAAAGTTCAATTTAGCTTTTATTAAATTAATGGTAGGGACTAATGACAAATGAAATAAATTAATCTAATTGATTGTATATTGTGATTACATGAAGTTAGCAGCAATAAATTAAATTAAGTATATTAAATAATATTAAATAATCAGACCAACTATATATTGATATAGATTGATTTTTAATATACATTATGTATATTAATAATTAACATAATTTATAAACAAATCTATTGAAAATTTTAAAAATCCAATGGCATGTGTGATTATATCACATATAACATAATATTTAGATAAAAAATATTTATTCAAAACTTGATAATTTTATTTTAATAAGTAAATAGTAATAAATTATATGTAGAAGAATAAAATTATACATTATTTTATATTATATTGGCATTTAAGTTTTGGAACACATGATAACTTTTTAATAATTGTACAATCATAATTTTAATGATTATAACATTTAAAACATTCACAACTTATACATAAGATCACAAGATTTATATTCTTGAAAATAGTTTTCTGAAAATTATACCGATTCAAGATATGATATTTTTATAATTATAAATATATTTTATAAATATATTTTATATTGATGCATTTCAAAACGTATATACAGACATAGAGATAGAACAAATCTGTTCTATTAATGAAAACTGAAACACTGTACATAAAGATATTTACATATTAAAATTAAAATTTATATCATGATCATGTTTTTATTTGAAGTTGATTATTAAAATAAATAAGTTACGGCGCAGCCGTATTTAATTTATATTATATTTAAAATCTTTTTTTCATCATGTCTTATTCATTGAGAGCTTGAAAGCTGAATAAAGATAAAAAGTTATATAAAGTACGAAAAAAAATGATTGATAGATTTGTTAAAAATATTCTAAAAATTGTTAAAAATATTCTAAAAATAAAATATTCTAGTGAAGATTTTGCCTAAAAAACATTCTAAAAAATTTGTACTAAAATGAGCTACAATGAAAATTCAAAATGAAGAAATCCTAAGAAAGAATTCATTAGAGTTTTAAATATGTGAATCACATTTAGAAGCATACGGAAAATTATACAATGCTGCAGAATGTGAATTTTTTTACAATCCACCGCCTGATCTTTCTACGCTAATCTGTTTTTTCAATATTTCTTTCTCGTGTTGCGCCTCTTCCATCTCTGCCATTCTTGCAAAACGTGAATATGCCACATGTCCAGATTTTATGGCCGACATCATCTATGTTAAATAAAAAAAAAAAAATTAATTTTAATATTTAAAAAACAAAAAAAAATCATATTTTACAAAATTTAAAAATAATCACGGTTTTACAATCTGGCACAAGAGCAGCATGATATTAAAATATTTTGCAAAAAAGAAAAAAGGAAAACAGAAAAATATTGAAATATTCATAAAAATATTATAATCATAACATTAAGACAAGACATTTTGATTAGACAGGTTACTATTATGTAATCATGGCATTCGTGCAACAAAAAAAAAAATTAAAATTTGTTATATAAAATATAAACATATAAAGTATTATTATAGATCATATTATTATATTATATCCAACAGGTCTCTTTTAATATTTTTCTATATATTACAGTAGATATAATAAAACAACTCTGAGTAATATTAAAAATAACCAAGCCCTAAATATTATATGTAATAGAACTACTAAGAAAATTTGAAAGCGACAGCAAAACTATACGTATGCACGAGCTTTCACAGACCTGAAGATATTCGTCCAATTCGACCTGACCATTCATATTAGTGTCGATTTCGCGCAATATTTCATGAAGCTCTTCACCAGGTACTTCTTTGTCACCGAACAGCTGTGAATAGTAAAAGAAATTCCGATTAAGTATATATTTTACGATTTACCTGTAGATAGTCTTGTAACTCCATTTGCCCATTGTAATTGAGATCAATTTCATTGAGCAAAATATGTATCTCATCTTCATTCAATTTTATGCCAAGTACCTGTATATTGACAATTAAGTATTTAACAAAATAAATAGAAATAAAGACAAACAAATTTAAATAACGTAAAACTAATATATTTTATGCAAACCTTAAGTCCTCGTCTAATATCATTAATAGAAACGTAGCCTTTATTGTCTTTATCGATGATTCCAAAACGCTTAATATATAACTGAATTTCTTCTTTTGTGAGATTAATAGGAATTTTATCACGAGATGCACGATTAACCATTTGTCCCATTTCATTAGCGAGGAATTCACTAGCTTCTTTTGTTTGCCTGTTTTTTTCTTCTGGCGACCAGTGTAATTCTTCTGCCATGATATCAATGATACCTGGAAGAGCTTCTTGTGCAGCTTGAACATTCAAAAAAGCTAATCTCAATCGTCTTGCGATCATATCAATTGCTGTTCTCGCATATTCACGAACTCCATATCGAATCTAAAATACATAATAATTATCTATTTTCATAAATAAAAAAATAATAAAATTATTAAGAACAATAAAAGATTTACTTCTGCATCGATGTATGGAAATTCAGGATGAAGTTTTTTGCCTATAATTGGCCATCTTTTACCAGTAAGAGAAGCCATTTTTGCTACAGCGAATGCACGATCCCCATAACTCTTAGCTAGATGTTGTGCAACTTCACATTCTAAACCAAAATCTTGAACTAGTCTAATATACATCGTTGGACTCCAACCATGAGCTCCCTCGAGAAGTAAACCATTTGTTTGACAAGATCTTTCAGGTTTTAAATCACAAGCTTAAGAAATAATATAAAAATAATAATAAAATTTAATAAAACATATATATATATTTTACATATATATCATATTATACCTTTAATAGCTGCATCGATAGTTTCCTCTGCCATAGCTCTATATGTCGTCCATTTTCCTCCAGCTATTGTGATAAGTTTCGTAGGACTAACATGTACAATATGATTTCTGGCAAGAGATTGAGTGTCCGGTTTGTTCGGATCAGAGACGAGAGGTCTAATTCCACTCCAAGCAGATAATACATCTCCCCTGCGAACTTCAACATCCGGATTGAGATAGTTCTTTACTTCATGTAAAATGAACATAATTTCATCTTCAGTTGGTCGAGGATTATGTGTTATTTCGCAGGGTAAGTCAGTTGTTCCTGCAATTGTTTGTTTTTGCCATGGTAAGAAAAAAATCACTCGGCCATCACTTGTTTCTGGATCCAATAAACCCATTTGATCAGGACTAAATGAAATTTATATAATTAATTATAAATTTTTTAACATATTTTTATAAATTTAAGTTTTATAATTAATTCAATTATTCACCTATAATAACCTGGAAGAACAATGTGAGCACCAGAAGAAGGAGAACAAATTTCTTTAACATTTTGGTCATCCATTTTTCTAATATGATCCGTGAATGGACCCGTTGCGTTTATTATTGCCTTTGCTTTTACATCCCATTGTTCACCTGTAAGTTCATCTTTCACACGTGCACCAGTAAGGATTCGATTACCATCCTTTATGAAATAAAAATATTATCTTAAAATATTTTTATATAGTTTATTTTTATATAGTTTTCATCACGATTTATAATCAATATTAATAAATATTAATACCTTATCAAGACCTTTCAAAAGATTAACAACTTTAACATGATTTACAACTGTGGCACCATGTCGCGAGGCTGTTAGCGCAATTGCTAAATTCATTCTGGCATCATCTTGTTGACCTGTTATATAAAAACTATGAAATTATAATATTTAATACTTAAAACCAAAAAGACATATCAAAAATATACCATCATAATAAACAATAGCTCCTGTAAGTTTGTCTCCTTTCAGCATGGGAAATAATTCTAATGCATTTCTTTTGCTAAGAAAATATGACGATTTTACTGTTTTTCTTCCAGCAACAAAATCATACATTTTTATACCAACCCAAAAGTAAGGAATTTGCCACCATCTTTTGATAATAAAATAATAAGTTATATATTATATAATAATTATTTACTAAAAATTAAAAAAAATTAACATACGTATATACAGGCAACATAATAGGCAAAGGATGAGCCAAATGAGGCGCGCTATGTAACATAGTCGCTCGTTCTTGTAATGCTTCTTTAACCATTTTATATTGTTCGACATCAACATGCATTATAGCTTTTTGTAAGTAACGAACGCCTCCATGAATAAGTTTTGTACTCCTAGAAGATGTACCAGAAGAAAAATCATCTCCTTCAATTAAAGCTGTTTTCAAACCTAAGATCAAAAGCAATAAATAGTTAATAAATAGTTAATAATAATAGTTAATTAAGTTAATGTAATTGAGAATATTTAATAAATTTAATAAATAAATAAATTACCTCGTGTACAAGCATCTAATGCACATCCAGCTCCTGTTGCACCACCACCTATAATAAGAACATCATATTCGCTAGTATTCTTCAATGTTTTCACTTGTTCTTCTCTAGTTGGTAAAGGCCTCTTTAATGGCCGTGGATTGCATACATCCGCATGTACCTACCGACAAATAATACCGCTAATATTATTTTTATTTTAATAATTATTTTTTTCAATTATTATTAATATTATTATTTTTTATTATTAATTATTAATGTTTTTTAAAATTAATTAATAATCAATTATTATCATGAGAATAATTGAAAATAAACAGAAAATGATTATTTCTGTCAATAAAACAGTCAAAGATGAAGCAAGTACAACAAAATGAAAGAACTCTCTGTATAAGTATTAGTACAAATTAAATTATTATTTATTGTATTGTAAAACAAATCGCAATGAGTGATTCTTTGCAAGTTAACTTTAAATAATCATTAGTCAACAACAAAATTAATTGTTAGCTCAATTATTATATATTGTATTCAATTTCTCAAATATAATTTGATCAATGTCATTCTCATATTCATACTTTTATATAATAAATTAAATTTTATATAGATTTATATATTTATTATTTAGTTTTTACGATATATCATTTAATCAAAACGAAATGTTTATATATTTAGATAATCTATAGCTCCGAAAAACAATCGTGTATCAAAATAGACGAGCATCTCTAATGGCTTATCCTAGCCTGGCACAGATCTTCTCAGTAATGAAATTTTGTTAACCACGTGACTATAAAATCTTGACTGCTGCATATAATATAATCAGTAAGATTTTCTTAATGTTATAAACTAAATTTAAGAATATGGTAATTTATAGAATCTTTATGGTGAAAATGCATGACAATTTTATTAATAGCGTTTTGCAATTCTCTTAAATTATATTATATATATTAAATTAAATTTTATATATATTATATAATGTAATATAATATAATATATTATTTATAAAAAAAATCAGAAATAAATAATAATAATTACAATAGTAAAAGAATTATGTATTTCATTATAAAAATAAAAAAAAATTAAAAAATTTCATAAATCATACACATATAAAAAAAAGGCCAATAAATCTATCTTCATTTTTAAATTATAGATATAATATAATTAGGTCATTCAAAAAATCCATAAATCTACGTTATATTCATTTCCGTTTTTTTAAATGTGATTTTACGATTAACATTTAAGAGAAAAATTTATTATCAATTGCATGACTTGTTTTTATGAAAAAGATATCACAAAAAAAAAAAAATAAAGAACAAGATATAAATTTATTATAGCTAAATAGTGATTAACTATACTTACTGTATTATCGGACATTAATAGATAAGAAGTAAGAGCACTAGCACCGATGGCACTTGCACCACCCACTAATAGTTTCAATGATGCCATTTTATATCACTTATAATGGAACAATTTTTCGGAAGAAATCTAGAAATCAACAAAAATATATTTATTATTAATGTTAATTTTAATCTTGTTATTTAACGAAAATAAATAAAATATAATGTATGTGTAAAAAAATACGTACAAAAACTTATAATAATATATAATAATTAATAAAATATCTATTTGAATAATAAATAATTATTACAAAAATTTTTTTTTTATATAAGTAAAATAATTTTTTTTTATATAAGTAAAATAAATCAAATAGATGGTTGCGAAATAATCTTTTGATGGGTTAATTGTTATTAATCGTTTAATTTAATGAATCATCATTTACGTTATTTGGCAATATATCAACAGGTGCACTGTACACAATAACGATAAGAAAATATGCAACTATTAAAAAGAAATGTAATAAAAATATTATTAAATATTATAAATAAACTTAGAAATATATAAAATGGAATTACAAATATATAAATGAAAACAATATAATGTATATCCAACTTAAGAGTTTTAAATATGTAATCATAAAGACATATAAATGTTTTGAGTTTTTCGCAAATATTCATATTTTATCCTTTTAATTGCTATTGGTGCTTTATGATCATGTTCAGTGTATTGTAAATAACACTTTATTATGACCAAACACTTCCTATTTTTTATTTCAAAAAATTAAATATTTATGTATTAAATATTCTATATTTAACATTATTTGTTTTATGATGCATTGGCAAATATCCCAAAATACTTTTATCGCGATCAAATGTGACATACCGTTTCTATATCTTTTTTGTATCGTGTCATGTGGCATACTGATGTGTCATATGAAACATATTGCTTACAATTTTTATACATACAATGATGTAATACATCAGTCTAATAATTAAGAGCTCTGTGAATCTAAAACTTATTATTCAATCAAAGTGCTATAATTATTGAACTAGCTAAAATTTCTTATGGAATCTATATTTTTTAATAAGAAAATCCATATTGATAAATTACTGCATATATCTTTATTAACTTATCAATTACAAAAAAATTTATGTGATAAATAAATGATAAACGATTTACATAATTACATAATAACAATTTAAGCGTAGTATATGTAAAACTAATAAAAGTTCGTTTATAAATAATTTTGTTAAAATATTTTATGTTAAGATTTTTTATTTTCGTTTTTTATAATATTATAATATATATTATTTATAAAAAAATCAAAAATAAATAATAATAATTACAATAGTGAAAGAATTAATTTATCGATTAGATTAATTGGTTTTAGCAATAAATAATAATTTTGTCATCAATTCTATATATTAAATAAAATGCGTTTCTAATTATATTTAAAATAATAAATGTAATTAATTTTAATAAAAATAACAAACATAGATGGAAAATTGAAAAAAAAGTATCTAATATAATCACTTTCTATTTTATCGACAACCATTTTGTTACAATATCAAATCAAACATGCTTATTTAGATTTGTTTTTTATTTTTATTAAAAATTTGTGTATTTGTAAAAATTTACAAATCTTATATTATATCTTATTATATTAAGCAATAATATTGATATTGTGATACTTATTAATATTCTAATAAAATATTGATAATTTTGAATTGAAAATGATATAGGAAAATGCACGTGACATTAAAGTATTTTTTATCAGTGACGTATTCGTTTTCTTCTCTCTTTCAATCAAGAATTAAATTAAAATAAAATAATTAAAATAAATAAAAACAATCATAAAAAAATTATAATAATAAATAAAATCATATAATTTATTACTATAATTAAATATATATCTATTAACTATATATCTATTCATGATATCTTGATTTTCAAAAGATGAAGAAATAATTTATATTTCACAATAAGACCTTGATAGTCTCCTAAACACGTGGAGTTATATAAACTATGTAAATATTTTGTATTAATTTCATTTTCATTTTTATCTTATTTTATAGAAGTATTAATATACTGTAAGTGAGCAAAAATTATATTTTATGAAAATATAGAAGGATTTACTGATTTGAACAGAAAAAAGATTTGACTTGATTTTCGACAATTTTTTTTAAAGCGAATAATTCCTTCCGTAATTTTTCTTTATCTGTTTATATTAAAAAATATATACAATA
The DNA here is from genome assembly GCF_000469605.1 of Apis dorsata. NCBI lineage: Eukaryota > Metazoa > Arthropoda > Insecta > Hymenoptera > Apidae > Apis > Apis dorsata. The sequence goes on along the minus strand of NW_006263665.1, from coordinate 142,535 downwards.
TATTACAATATATTATATACAATATATTACAATAATATGAAAGAATAGAATGATGTCGAAAAGCTGCAACTTAAAAATAGCAGCTGAATCTCTTGCCAAATACCTTCGAATGTGACTTATATTGTAAGTATATTATACAATACACATATATGTTACAACATTAAGAATAAAAAAAATTAAAAATATTCATCAATTATTGTTTCAATATTAATGAATGAAATTTCGTAAACAATCATTTTGTAATAGTTTAACCATTTACAACATATTATTTTAAAAACTAATTTGAAAATAATTCTTGTAAAAATTAGGTTATATGAACTTTTCTATAAAAATTCAAAAATTAACATCATTAATTCTTTTTTCATTAAAAAAATGATAAAAATATTTTGTCATATATTATAAAATATATGATAAAATTATGATAAAAATAAAAAATTATATATAAATAAATAATTTATAAAATCCATAATTCATAAAATGCCACAATAACAAATATTTGTAATTTTGATCATACTTACTATGAAACGAATTGACAGTTATAAAGAACGCTTATAAAAAACACCCGCGCACAATAGTGGTGAGTGCGATATGTGAAATTAGAAATTAACAATGCACATATTCGACAAAGATATAGATATACATTTCACTAATTCGCATAAGCGAATGAACCATAATGAACGATCAAACGATTTAATACAGATGTAAACTGATTGTCTCAGCGACATCTTTCGAAGATTTCGTTATTTATTAAATGGCGCGTTTGACAAACTAATTATACTCATTTTTCCTCATATGCATAAAAATATTAATCCTAACAAAATTAATATATTTTTAATAGTTTTATATTAAAACAATGGTTTTTTTAAACAATTTTTTTATATTAAAACAATGGTATTTCTTTTTAAAAATATACACAATTTTTTTCAATCATATTACTTTATATTCACATTTTTTGTACAAAACAAATAATTTTTTTTCACAATGTCAAAAAACAGATTAGTCAAAAATACTAATATATTTTATTATTTGCAAATTGTTCGTAAAATAGTGACTCTTCTTTTTTGTTATCTTATACAATATGACTAACATGCGAATTATGTATTCATATTAGAAATAAAATAATTTTTTGTTATTTTACAGCAAAATATTTCTATAAATTAGACATTAATTTTATCCTGAATAATTATAAGCTTGAATATACATAAAAATCTTGTATACTTGACATAAAATAAAATTCGAAATCTTAATACTAGTAACGAGTAATGTTACATTTCAGTTATGATCTAATAAAAGATGTAAAATAAAAGATGTAAACATAGTACAAATGATCAGGATGATGAATGAATGTAGAATAAATAGCAAAAGTCATTGCAAAAAAAAAAAAAAGATCAGAACACACAATAGCTAAAACCTACTATTTACACAAATTGTTATATCAAAATATATGACCATTTTTATTACACAATTATATTTTTTTTTTGTATCGTGATCTTAAAACGCAAGTTAAGAATTACACCTCGTCCGATGCAAGCACCTCTCTATCAGTAGGCGAAGATGACTTTTCTTTTTTTTCATCTTCTTTCATATGAAGAGCAACTGCAGATTCAAGCACCCGTATTCTACCTTCATGTTTTACTATTACCGCTTTAAGTTTTCTTATTTCTTCCGTAAATTCCTTTAAAAGCTCCTCCTATAAAACAAATAATGATTAAAAAAATTTTCATCAAATGATATTATGTTTATGAATAACATACAGTGATGCCTGTTGAAGATTGTATAGCATTTTGTGCAGAATTCGAAGAAGCAACTTTTGCTCCTTTGCTTAATATATTTGATTTCTTATGTACTTTTAATTCATTCTTAGCAACTGAGGGTTGATAGCCATCTCTTAAAGAAATTAAAATGGGATCTGCATCCATTCCATTTTCCCATTCTTCAGCAGAAATTGCAGCAGTATCACCAGGAGTATCAGGATATAAATCTTCTTGAAATAATTCAGACTGAAAACGAATTAATAATATTAAAATGATTAAAATTCGATTATTTATTATATATTGAGAATTTATTTATTGAAAATTGTACCTTTCTTGGTACAGTCATAGATATAACCTGGCAAAAACCTGAATTGTTGAGCCGGTAAAATCTAATTATTTCACAGCTATTAACATCACAGCCTCGTTTTGGCATCATTCCTATACCTCGTTGAGGATCAGGAGTTTGAAATGTATTGATATAATGAACAAAAGGAGGTTCAGGAGTAATTTCAAAATATCGAATTACAGAATCACCCTTTCCGCATAAATATACTAAATTTGTGTCGGGATCATATAAAGGAAACATAACTCCGTTACTTGTATCCAATTCTACCATTACTATAGGTTCACCTAACATATCTGGAGCACGCAGAGAATATTGCCTCTCAGACATTTTACTGAAACCTGTGGTAAAGATCAAGCCTCCCCTGAAAACACATTAAACACACATCTTTGTGGATACAGAGTTTTACAAATATTCATGTACAAATATAAGATCCTATAAAAATATATTATTCATATTTAGATATTACATCCTTAAAGGATATAATCATTTACTTTTATTGCTTTCTGAATTTTTTTATTTAAGTTAATCATCAAAACTGAATAACATCCACCTTGTTACAACATTTGAAAAACTGTGTCTCTTGTATTAGATACACACGTATGAAATAACATAAAACAAATAAAATGATCATTAAAAAACTTTATTGTTTGCACAATAAATTATTATAATTTAGTTTTTAAATAAATATCAATGCATCAACTGGTTACTGAATTTTTAAATAGATATATATACCTGAATCGATTTGTCTGTTTTTCGAAACAGATATCATTAATACTTAAAACTGCATTAATGATCTTTTAAATATTAGTGTAGTTATTTTATACTATATTTCTGAATTTATCAACATATATAAAATGTTATATTTTAAAATAATAACTTGATAATATACGATACTTACTGAAACTTTTATGTGGATATTACACAGTGGACACCTTGATATTTGCATTTATTAAGTTGACATCCTCCTGCCGAGTTGAATTTCAATCTTCAAGTTTTCCATTAAAAAATACCAAATCTCGCACTACACAAATTGGAAAGACCATGTGATAATAAAAAGTAAAGATATTTTTAATGTGCAAATAGATCAATCACATGTCATTAAAAAATACTATAATCTGCTATAAATATAATCTGTTTTAAGATAAATATTTTATTTATCTTGAGTAAATTTATTGTGTAAGAAGGCGGATGTATATTGTTTGATGATTATTTAATGTGAAAGATATGTTGATAGTGTTTTGCATAATAAAAATATTTATTATTCTCAAACACATATTTCAGTAACATTTATTTAAAATTTATCAACATTTATGTGCATAATAATAAATTTGTGATTAAATATAATTAAAAAAACTGAAAAAAAGCATTTATAAATGTTAAATAAATGAAAATTTACATACCTTAGAAAAATTGCACGTGTAGCTTTACTACCTTCATGTGCAATAGCTTCCTCTAATATTTCTCCATTTCTTGGATCTAAGATTCTAATTTTTTTATCTTTACAAGTAGTAACTACTTTGGATCCATCCCAATTCCAACATGCAGAGTAAATCATATCTGGATGACAATCTATTCGTACTATGGCTTCTCCTGTGCCTACATTCCAAATCAATACAAGATTGTCTGATCCAGCTGTGAGCAATATATTTAATGCTGATGGATGCCATAATACAAGACCAACTCTACGTTGATGTAACTGAAGATCTACCACAGATTCAGTTAATGTCCTAGAAATACCTCCATCAGGTATTTGCCATACTTTAACTACACAATCTTCTGAACCAGATGCTATGACATTATCATTGTGAGGACACCATGCAATGTCTAAGACAGGGCCTTTATGTCCACCAACTAAAGGATAATCAGCTGGTATTCGACCTACCTATAATAGTATAAATAATCAAAACACTACTTTTTAAATATATACACTATAATATTTAATTTAGAAAAAGTAAATCTTAAGTAATTCTAGGTAAATTAGATATTATAGAATAATCAAGAATAAAACTTACTTTGTTATGCGGCAAGACTATAAAAGCACCACCGCCTGCAGATTCTACGATGATAGCGAGGAATTTGGGGTTTACAGCACAGAAAGTTGAATCCCATGAAGATTTAGACACCCTTATATTATCGTAACATTGTTCACGTTTCAAAGCCGTTCCGTACACGTGGCGGAACTTGCTGCTGCGCACTACACGAAAAGACATATCTGCACCTACTTTTAGTAACAAACAAAAAATGAAGAAAATGATGATTAACCTAAAGGATAAAAATGGTATCTTGTCGTGCTGCTTATTATGATTATTTTAATAAATTATTGTTACGTGTCCACAGTCAACGTGGGCGTCGCGTGGACCATCCCCGTTTTATAAATAGATTCCCCACCCTTGACGTGTTGAAATGAGCGCGACTGAAATAAGAATATTTTTGAATCTTGACTTTTACTGTTTATAAGTTTAATACTCATCCTGCAGTCTAGATTATATTTAATCTCAGAGTTGCTAATTATTATGAATACTTTTAAAATATTTGATAAACCATAATATATCAAATGAAAAATAAATCTGATCCACCCAAAATAAACCGGTCGCCGCTTTTATACGACAATGATTCACACCAATCGTCATAGCGTTCCTGAATTTATATTACTATACTCTAACCAGTGCCGTCTAAGGTATGGATTGTACTCAAAATAACGTTATTATGATATTTTCAGATTTGTTTTCCACATTTAAATTCATGATGTCACGATTTTTGATATTATGCCAAATGAAAAATAATTGGGGAAATATCAAAATTTTCATATGGAAAATACATTTAGGTCAATTATATTCTTGTTCATGCTTCGATTCTTTTATATATAAAATTAACATATTAGAAATTGGATTTCTGTTGAACTTCTTTCAATTAAGTAGAGCAGAATTTTTTAAATGGAACAGAAACGAAAAGATTCACTTTTGATTATTGAAAAGATACATTTATTATTTCTTTTAAATATTGTTTCTTTATTTTATCCTAAGAAACAAATATATCATATCAATTAAAAAGTTGCGAAAACTGATTATATTAAATTGCACTGCTAAAAAGTTAAAAGAATAACTTCAACATGTTAATTATTTGTTCTGCTATCATCAACGAATTGACGCTGACTGCTATCTTCCCGTACTAACTGTATCTAATCTATCACGTGTTTGTATACAACATATACGTATAAAGATTCACATGCGTGTTCATGATCAAACATTATTCTACTTTATTTTATTGATTACAATGCAAAATATATATATATATATTATAATATTTTATTATATATATACATATATATATATAATATATATATTATAATGAATGTTTTTTTTAAATACAATATTAAATTTTAACATTCCCGCTAGTAATAATGTTGAATCGTAATTCAATAAATGACCACATAGTAGCGCTATTGACACGAACGATTGGATCATTTGAGAGCACCTTATTTGGAAATGCGCACCCTGCTTCTGCAAATACATACCCCCGAAACTATTTCTTCTGTCACATTATGATATACATATATGCGTATACCCATAAAATTTTTTATGATTAGTTTCTTGTCTCACCTTCTTTTTTTTGTTTAAGCACTTTTACTACTATATCAATTAAACGGATTGCAATGCACAAGATAAAAAAAATCTGCAAGTAGTTCTTTGAAAGCGACAAACTTATTACTTGAATGTTTTTTCTAGAACATTATACAAAAAGAATTCTCACCGACAAATTTTTTTCCGATGACAGACGATGCACGC
>NW_006263665.1:125435-136410 GCF_000469605.1 Apis dorsata | reverse complement strand
TTGGAAAAGAACTCGCCCCACCCCCCAAATCTCACGCGCTAATGAAGATGATAGATGCGCGCGCTTCTAAACGCAATATGGCGTTTCTAAGCGCGTAATATTTAAAATTATAAGTTTTATGCATATCGATTATTCATTATTGCAGATTTATATAAACTAAATAAAATTTTATAAATAATTTAAAATCTATCTTATATTTTAAATTGATAAAAAGAAAAATATTTTATGTTATATTGATAATTTCTTTTTTCTAGGGTAATTTTTTGTTTAATCGCTATAATAAAATAAATCTTAAAAATTATTAAAATATTATAAATTTTATTAATTTTATTTTAATCATAATAAAACATTTAAAAAAAGACTTACATTATATATTTATATAATATGCTCTTTAATTAATTCCATTTTTGAATATAATCTAGTGAACTACACTTCACAAAACTTTACAGAACTGTATTTCAATATAAAAATATTCAATATAAAAGAGGGGGATATGCATTCGATTTGTAGTGAGTGCACCACTTGCCTTTATATCATTCATGACAATCTTCTAAAAAGTTGCATATGGTTGCATGCATGTTTTGTTGTTATGAACGATGATATGGACACATAAGAAAATAAATTTATTGGTATTTTAATATTTGATTAATAGAAATGGGTAATCAAATAACACGTGCTGGACATGTATCTGCTAAAAAAACTGATGTTGCCGTGCATACCGGTGACAGTACAAATGCAAATAATCTTTCGAAAAATTCCTCGGGAACTGAATTGGAAAATAATTCGCATATGCAATTCTTTCCAATTGAAAGTTTAGCAAAGGTATGAAATTAATTTATGATTATTGTACTTGTTATTTCAAAAATACTATTTTCTTAATTAATAAATATTCGATATATCGCACAAAATTTTGATCGTCTTTTGAAAATATTCATTGTTGCAAACAATTCTTTTATATTTTGAAAATGCAAATCAGTTTGTATAATTTCTAAATGATTGTTTTCTGATCCATTTATCTTTGAATAATGTTTGCATTGACGATTATTATAAATTGTAACCTATAAATAAATTGTTTTTGTAATATTTTTTTTTAATAAAAAATTTAAATTATTATTGACTTTATTTCAAAATATAAAAGATATAATTGCTTTTTATATTTTTTTATTCTTATAAATTTATTCTTATAAATAAAATATAATTATAAATTCCTAATAAAATAAAATTAATTTAAACAATTATATTTATTAATTAGACTATTCATTTTCCAGATTCTATCTCATTTAACGCATGAACAAGAACATATAAATGGCATTACAGTATCTGTATTTCAACGTTATCTCTTTCCTAATTATCTAGAGTTAGGTGAAAAATTATTTAATTATCTTCACCATTCTGCCAATATTAATACTTCGTATTTGAATACCAATTCTTTTAAGCAACAAGCAGAAAAGTTCCTTTCTGTAATGAATGATCACACTGTATTAGAGAATTATGTAAAAATGTATTCTAATATAAAAGCAGATGGAAGTATAAGTCCTGAAGGATTAAAAGCTTTATTGAATATTTCTTACAATATTGCTATGGATAATAGTGGAATTTCTTCCTGCATTTATGCAAATCAAATAATAAATGCAGCTGTTGTATCATGTGTTAGTAAATTAACATTAATTTTTCACAATCTATTTAAATATAAAATATATATATTAAAATATATATTACATTACAGTTTCATGGTAAACATGCTTTATCTGTGAGTTATGCGAGTAATTGGATCTGGCAACATTGTCCACGTATAATATATGGTCCTCATCGTTATATAATACATGTATTCACAACTGCTTATCGAAATGGTGAAATTCTTTTATCCAAAGGACAACCTCAACCACATTTGGAGATACCAACACCTATATTAGAACAACCAGATTCCTTAGACTTTCCTCAAATTTTATTACCTGTCAGCTATGTATGGTTATTATCAAGTACACTACCTGAATGTTATCTTCAGGTATAATTATAAATTCACTTAAAATTTATATATTGTTTATTAAACTATAAAATAACAAGATAAATGTATATTTAGGCAGATGATTCACCAAAAGATATTACTCATGCTCTTATAGCTAAAAGAATGGGCAATGTATGTGCTAGACATTGGACATTGTTGTATAACAGCTCAGAACATGGAACAGGAGCTAATCGTTTTCTTCATCATGTATTAGGATATAGAGGTCCCACTCTTTTATTCATACGAGCTGTTAATTCAAATGTAGATACTGTGTGCCCTACATATTGCATATGTTCAGCGGTAGAATGGCGCGAAAGTCATCTATATTGGGGTAGTGAAAATTCAATGGGTATCGAACTTTTTCCTTCATATAGAGTTATTGAAAAAGGAGTTAAAGTATTATATTTAAATACTAGTATCAGAGGTTATCCTCATGGATTACGATTTGGAAGTAATCCTCGTTCACCATACATTAGTATAGATGAATCATTCCATTCAGTCAGTATTGCAGGTGCACCTTATCCAATTGCTAGTTTAGAAGTCTGGGGTTGTGGAGACACAAAATTAAGGTAATAATTTTTTTTAATATTAATTTATTAATTTTTAATATTAATTCTGATGAATTTCAGCAGAGAAAATAATTTGAAATTTTATAGGGAACGTCAATTGGAAATTAAAAAATGGCAAGTGAAGGAAGCAGAAAAACAAAGGATCGTTAAATTAAGCGCTAGCGATTGGATAGATCATCCTGATCGTTATTTACTCGAATTAGCGGGTAGGGCATCCTATAATGAATCAAATAAATAGCCTTAATATAATGCTTTATTGTAGCACAAAATTAATTCAAGACTATTAGATTATTTGTATATATGTATATATTATCAAGCATCTTATTGCTTGAATATGTACTTATGCTGTACATGTAAGATCGTAAACATTATACTTAATTTACTTGGTTTTATTCAAAACATATACCATCCTAATATATTATGAAGCATAAATTTTCTTTTATTTTATTTTTAATTATAAAGAAAAAGAAATTTTTAATTTATTACTTATTTTTTATGAAATTGTTACTTAAAAATTGATTAAAATACTTCAAAGGTGTTTAAATAATATTTTTATTTGTTTTAAATAATATTTTCAATAATATTAGTATATTATGCAATAATATGCTCAATAATATTAGTATATTAATATAAAAAATATAAAATTTTTAAAATATCAGAATAATCAAAATGAAAATAAAAATAAAAATGTGTTATTTTATATGTATAATCATAATTTATATAATCGTAATTTAACACTACAATATACAAAATTTTGATAATACTGTAAATTTTTAATAGAATATTAAATATATACATATATTTGAAAATAAGACAAATATATAGGTGCTATTTTTACATAAGTTTTTAATCAAATATTTAAATGGTGTGTCTCAAATTCGTGCTATTTAATTTAATCTAGATATAATATCCAGAACTTTGCATTCATTTCATATTTTTAAGCTGTGACTATTATTGTGTGCCTTATAATGTATGTACTTAAAAAGATACTTATTTAAAAAGCATTTTTTAATTTTAAATTGAAACAATGAAAAAAAAAAAATAAATGTAATTTAAAGATTAATTACGTTTGAAATCTTGTTATTTTTTGAAAAAAAAATTATTAAGTAATTTATTTTGAACAATTAATTTTTTTAAATGATTAATTTATATTTAAATAAAGCATAAAAATAACAAGCAAGATTTTTTATTTTAATGATTATGATATATAAAATGTTATTTTTTGGTAGGAATAAATAAGGTATTTAACATACTATTTTCTTGTTTTCCAAATTTTCCAAGGAAAAATGGATATTTTATTGATATATTATATTTGATAGTTTTTCTTATTCAGTTATTTCTTTAATTTTCTACTTTAATAATTACATAGATAGTATGATTCTTTAAGTTTTTCTAATTTATTGTTCAATATAATAATATTTAATATGATATATATTTATATAGAAAGATGTGAACTATATAAGATTGTTTATCATTTTAAAAGTAATTTAAACATTGTATATATATATATATACATGTCTTATAACATATATAAATTAAAGTAATCTCAGGAAGTTAATTATGAACTATATTACTTAGTTTACTATATTCTAATTTTTTAATGTCACTGAATGGAAAAATTAAGAGAAAATAACTTAAATGTAATTTTCATAAATATCTATCAATCCAAATTCATTAATATATCTATTAAGAATATTCGATGTCATTTTCAATATTCATTCATACTTATACCAAAAATTCTACATGTATCAGGATACCATATAAGACATATTTACAATTATTTAAATAAATATATAAAACTATCTTGAATAAGTTTTATATTATTTATACTACTTAATTATATAGCATCTGTTATATAGTGGCAAACATATACTTACATACATATGGATAATTATATTATTTCTATTATATATATAATTCATCTAAATCAAAACATCTAAATATCTCTTTCAATTGTAAAGACACAAAAAATGTTTTTTATGTAATTTGAATGATATCTTCAAAAATTAAAATTAATTTCTTGATATCATTCAAATTACATAAAATATAATCATCACAAATAAAAAAGATATTTAGTAGACTACTCTATATATCAACAATATTTATAATTCAATTTATTATATTTTTTATAATATATTTTTTATTGTGTTATTTATATAATTTCAATAATTTTTATATTCAATACTGTAAAAAATATTTTATTATAAGTCTATAATATTGTTATGGATACATACTTATAAACATTATTAAATATTTTTTCGAATTTAGTAACTTTTCAATGAAATTTTATTGACTTATTCGTATGTTTAAACAGATGTGACAAAATTAAAACCATGATTAAAGAAAAAAAATATAAAAACAATGATGCTAAGTACAATTTCTTAAGAAACAGACATATCAAAATACTTTTTAACTTAGATATATCTCTTTAGAACTCATAATAAAATTATGAAACATATCAATATTTAGAAAATTTTTGTAAAAGTAATAGTTGATACATAATAGGAATCAATTGGTTTAAAACTGCAATTAATAATGAAATACTGTTACAATTCTAAATAATAAAATTATATGAATACCCTATAATGTTTGATAAATTTAATTTAATAAGCACTATATTTAATAAAGATTTAATTGCTTGGATTTAATAGCAAAATTTATGGATATATATTATAATGGATCATATTGATGAGAAATAATGCAAAATATATTAAATCAATCATGGAAGGAAATTGATTCAATTTTTGTTTGAAATAGTATAATCGTTAATGAATCTATTCATTTTACTTTATTGAAGTAAAAAAACAATAAATCATTTTGTTTATTTAAAAAATAAAGAAAATGTCATTTATTGAAAAAAATTGCCTATAAATTAAATTTATTAAATCAATAATGATCCAAAACATATAGCAAAAAATAATAAACAATTTTTAAATGAAAAAGAAAATTAAAATAAGCGGTACAAATCCGACTTAAATCTATTAAGATATTTTGAATTGATATAGATTCATGATATTTTATTGATTTATACGTATATGTTTAATAAAATCTATGTCAAAATATACTATAGTTATTAAAGCAAAAGATAGAATGACAAAATATTATAAAAATAAATTAAAATAATATTTAATCTCATTTTCATCATTAAAAATAATATTTATCAAAAATATATATATCATTTATAAGAATGTATCCACAAAATATAGAAATTATGTTAATTAGTTTAAAGTTATTGTAATCCTGTTTAAAATTTAAATTAATTTAAATTTTCTTTGCATTTCTTAAATATATATGGATGCTTTAAAAAAATTATGATAGAAATTAATTTATTAATTAATTTTTCTTTTTAATTAATTTATGCTTTTTTATCCTTTCTATATGATATAACGATCAATAGAATTTATCTAATTAATAGAAAATGTTTTTAATGTATATGTCTGCCATTATAAACAAATTCAATATATTCATCTCTAAAGTAAAACGATTTTTTAAGAGATTAAGTTAAGAAGTTAGAAGAAAAAGAAATATTTTTGGAATGTTGTTAACCAAAATGAAAAGTAAAACCATCCGTGCGGAATTGATAACCATCATGTTGACTAAAGAATGTTTGAAATACTACATTTGGATCAACATCTGTAAAAAAAACTTTAATTATATATTATATATTTTGTATATAAAAATATATAAGTTATATTAACCTTGATATCCTCCATCAGTATCATCAATATCATGTCCACTGTCATAGCGTGATCGTTTTTTAGGATCAGAAAGAATCCCATAGGCTTCTCCAACTTCTTTAAATTTTTTTTCTTGTTCTTTTTTTTCTCCTTCCGTTGCATTAGGATGTCGATCTATATATTATATAAAGACAAATTAATATAATTATTATATTATATAAAGATAAATTAATATAATTAAGTTAATAAATTAATATAATTAAATTGAATGAAAATATATTTTCAAGCTTACCAGGATGATGTACCATTGCTCGTTTCCTATATGCTTTTTTAATATCATCAGTAGATGCATTTTTATCTATTCCTAAAATCTCATAATAATCTTTTCTCTTTGATTTTTTTAATGCCATTTTGGCTTCCATTAATAATCGTTTGTTATCTGTCAATTAATATTGAATAATTTATTATGTAAATAATTTATTTAAAAATATTTATATATTTACCCCAACTTTTATCCATTTTACATGCTTTCTCAAGATCATGAACAGCTTTTTCATATTCTTTCAATTCCATATAAGAAGCTGCTCTTCTCTTGAGAGCTTTAAGATAATTTTTATCTAATTTCAATGCTTCTGTGCATTCTATTATTGACTCATTTAATCGAGATAACTAAAATAGCAAAATTAATAAATTTAAATCTGTACATAAATCTATTATTTAATAAAATTTAATAAGAAATGAAGATATATTACCTTTGCTGCAACTGTTGCTTTATTAAAATGAAGTTTTGCGTTTGTTATAATATTTTGAGGATCTATAGTCAAGGCTTCTGTATATAATTTGTATGCTTTTTGGTATTGTTCTTTTTCATAAGCAGCATTTCCTTCTTCTTTTTTCTTTTTTAAATTTTTAGCTCGTTTATATATTTCTAATGCTTTAGCATGATCTGGAGCCAATCTAAGTACTTGTTGAAAATGTGTAAAAGCTCTGTCAATATTATCTTGGAAATACAGACACATAGCACGAACATATATAGCATCTGCATTTTGTTTATCAATATGCAAAATATCACTAAAATATTAATATAGAATAATATAAAATATTATTTTAAATTTATGAAACAAAAAAAAAAACAATATACTTTGCTATCTCTTGTGCTTCCTGGTACCTTCCCAAAAATACTAAACATTCTGCTTTGATTAATTTAAAACTTGTACAACGAGTACTCACATCACAACAACGATCCATACAATATACAACCTATGTTATATGATTTTAATTACTTACTACTTAATTATTAGAGTTATATATTATTTTAGAGTTTATTTAAAAATAGAATTACAAACTTTACGATAATCCTTAGCAGCATATGCAATATCAGCATCTTTAAGAAACTTTTTCACATATTCTAAGTCTTTTTTCTCTGTAGTAATTCCTTTATTTTCAGGATCAATTTCTAATAACTTGGATAAAGTAGTTTCAGCTTGAATAATATCTCCCAAAATCAGGCAACATTTTATAATTCTTACATATGCCTAAGTATAAATGAATTGAATTAAAAAAATATTTATTTTTTTTAAATATATTTTTTTAATATATTTGTCAAATATATTTTTATATGTATAAATAACATACTTTGTATAATTTCTCATCCAATTCAATACATTTTTTTGCATCATCCAAAGCATAAGGATATTTATCAAGCATCATATAACATGCAGCTCTATTTGCATAATGCAATGGTTTATTTGGATATAATTCTAAAACAATATTCATTTTATTAATATCGTAAAGTCATGAAATTAAAGATTCTTAATCCAAAAAATAAATATACTTTACCAATAAGTTCACTATATTCTTTTAATGCTTCTTTATATTGTTTTCCAACATAAAGTTCTTTAGCAGTTTGCATTTTTGCACACCTAGAACAACTAGGTATTTATTTTAATTCTGTGTTGAATGCTTTGATGATGTTATTATAATCAACTTAAATGAAAATCATATAAACTTTTACTAAACTAATTATGTAATATTTTTATAAATTATTGAAAACAAAGACTTAATAAAATTTTTATTAAAAACTTTAAAAAATATTTATAATAAATATTTTCAAATAATTTTTGAGAAAAAATAATATTTAAAAATTAAAAAATAAAAAAAAAGCAATTATGCAGCATTTAATGAATGAAATATAATATTATGTATTCTTATTTTGTACTCACTCTTTAAATTGTTCAATAGTAGACATTGTTGAATGTTTTGAAATATACTTGCGTATATCCCTACAAAATGTTCATATATAGCCGTTTTATATTTTTATCGAATTTACATCTTTGTAATAAAATAAATATTAATATTAAGAGTATACTTCCTTTTAACCGGCTCCTACGGAATCGGACTCTTGGTCGGATAAACGAATGGTCAGTTAATCGAACAATATCATTTGTAGGTTGTAAACAAAATAAGTAAATAAATATATATAAATATACATATATATGATATGTATATATGTATATGTATATCTACAATATTTCTCACTTACTTATAAAATATAGATATAATATAATATAATATCGTCAATATCATATATGAACATATAAAGAAATAATAATTGTTATAGAAAAATCACGATCTGTTTCTATGGTGAACGATGTCCGATTAAAGCTGAGCCTGATAAAAAAAAGTGTACTATACGTATTATTTCAATCGGTCTATTCCCTTCGCGGAACAGTCTTACTCCTTTTAAGACTACCAACAGAAGGATTGCATTTGTTATAATGATCCCAGGAAGTTAGTATAATACGTTCCACAATACATCCTAAATAATTTTTCAAAAATATAAAAAAATGTTAAATTAACTAATACTTGATAATAATAATCAAATACAAATAACTTAACATTATTAGTTATAATTGTATTTATTAAAAAAAATTATATCTTTCTATTATTTTATTACTTATTATTATATTATTAATTAAAAATTATTTCTATAAAAATATAATTGATTAAGATTTTTATTAATTAACAATTTTAATTAATAAATAATATAAAGATATTTTAGGACAATTTTACATGTTACATTTTTTTCAAAAATTGCTATTTTTAAGTATTTCGTAATTAATATTTATCAAAAATATATAATCATAATTTAGATAAAATGATTATTTTTTAAGAAAATAAATTAATACATTTATATAAATAATTATATATAAATAATTGTAATTTCATATCATTTATATTAATTTGAATATAAAAACATCTAAAAGTATTTATTTATCGTTCTTTTTTTGGAACACCTCTTATTCCATGTATTACATTTTATAGCGTATCAGCCTTTACTATCATTTTCATTATAACCTCTAGTAATTTTATACTTTGAAAGGAAAAGTACGACTAATTGTGTAATTTGTAAGTTTAAATAAATAAATAAGTAAAATTAAAGAATTTTTAAATAATTTTTGTCAATAGAAATACATGTTTGATAATAGTGAACTTGGATCAAAATTGTGCACCATGTGTTTAAGAATCACCACATATACAGAAAAGCTTTTGCAATTACATATATAATTTATATTATAACATTATTTTATAAATTATAAAATTTTATAAACAAATATATGCAAATATTTTTATTAATAATAAATGATTTTTTTATCAAATTTAAAATATTAAATATTTATTAAATTTATTTTTTCTGATGCAGTATTATTTTAAAATATGAGTCGTTTTTTCGCAACTGGATCAGATTCTGAATCTGATAGTGCTTCTGAGGAAGAACAGGTTCAAAGGGCACCAACTACAGCTTTTACGGTAAATTTAAATGTTATTTTTATTTTTATTTTTTTTTATATTTTTAAAATTAATATAAAATAAAACTGTTTTAGTTCAGTGATGAAGAGGAAGAAACTAAGAGAGTTGTACGATCAACCAAAGAAAAAAGATACGAAGAGATTGCAAATCTTATCAAACTCATAAGAAATTACAAAAAAATCAAAGATATGAGTAGCATGTTATCCAGTAAATATTTGTTTAATATTGAATAAAATTAAATAATATTCAATTAATTTGAATTATTGTATTGGTATTTTGTATTGGTATTTTAGGTTTTGAAGATTTAATGCGTGCTTATCAGAAAGCATTGCCTGTAATAGCAAAGGAAGAAGGTGGTCAAACTCCACGTTTTTACATTAGATGTTTAGTAGAAATGGAAGATTTTATCAATGAAGTATGGGAAGATCGTGAAGGTCGTAAAAATATGTCAAAAAATAATTCAAAATCATTGACTTCATTACGCCAAAAACTTCGTAAATATAACAAAGACTTTGAGGAAGATATAGTAAAATTCAGAGAAAATCCAGATCAAGATGATGATGAAGAGGAGGAGAAACGTGAATATAATTTACAAATATTTATATTTAATTAATATTTTTCTAATTGTTAATTAATTAAAAATATTTAATTAAATTTTTTTAATTAAAATTTTAGCTGAAGAAGTTGTAGAATTTGAGGATGAAGAAGATAGTGCAGTTGCTTTTAAAAAAGCAGGATCAGAAGCGAGTGAACCAGATACTTCTAAATTTAAGGTTTATATATAATATAGTTTTGATATTTTCTCTATTTTAATTAAATAAAATTATAATTTTACAGAAAAATGTAGCTGATGGAGAAGAAGGTAGTGAAAGTGAATCTGATTGGGGTAGTTCTTCGGATAGTGAGAGCACAAG
>NW_006263665.1:120685-125254 GCF_000469605.1 Apis dorsata | reverse complement strand
TATATATATATATATATATATATATATATATATATATAAAATCAAATAAAAGCAATAAATAATTAGTAAATATATGTATAATATTATATTAATATCATCATATTTTTAAATAGAGTGACAGATAAAGAGGAAGAAGAAGATAAGGCAAAACGAAAGGAACAGCGAAAGGAACGGAAAGAAAAAGAACGAAAAAAGAAAAAAGACGAAGATGATGAAGAAGGTGAATGGGAAACTGTTAAAGGCGGTGTAGCTATTCCATCTGAAAAACCGAAAATGTTTGCAAAGGATGCAGAAATTAATGTGGCTGCTGTTTTAAAAAAACTTTCTGAAATTATCGCGGCTCGCGGTAAAAAACGTACCGATCGTAGGGAACAAATTGAGCTGTTACATGAATTGCAATCCATAGCGGACACTCATAATCTTGGACCAGCAGTAGCAGTTAAAATTAAGTTCTCTATTGTATCTTCTATTTTTGATTACAATCCAAAAGTATCTGATGCAATGAAACCTGAATATTGGTCAAAGTTGGTACTATATTTCAGATTTCTAGAAAATATATAAAAAAGAAATTATCCTTATTTATATAGACTAATAAATTAATTACTTTTATATAGAATATTAGAACGTATTACGGAAATGCTCGATATGTTGTTGAACACAAAAGATATGGTAATAGCTGAAATAGTATCTGAAGATGCAGAAGAGTATGAAACACCACCATATAAAATACATGGATGTGTATTAACGTTAGTGGAACGTTTGGATGAAGAATTTACTAAATTATTAAAGGAATGTGATCCACACAGTAATGAATATGTAGAGAGGTACATATATTTAAGTAAATTTAATATAATAGAGAGATATATATTTAATATAAATTGAAAATATTATTTATGATTTCTCTTTTAGGTTAAAAGATGAAAAACAAGTATCCACAATAATAGATAAAGTTCAGGAATATTTAGAAAGACAAGGAACTGTTTCTGAACTTTGTCGCGTGTATTTACGTAAAATTGAACATCTTTATTATAAATTCGATCCAAACGTTCTTAAACAAAAAGAAGTAAATATATAATAATTTAATTTAATTTAAATATTTAATTAAATTAAATAATTAAATTTTAAGGATAAAATTTAAAAAAAAATATATAAATTTTCAGGGAGAACTTGGTCCAGATGTTATAACATCTGTACAAGTTATGGAAAAGCTTTGTAAATATGTCTATGCACATGACGGAACAGATAGACTTAGAACTCGTGCAATTCTTTCTCATGTTTATCATCATGCTCTTCATGATAACTGGTTTCAAGCACGTGATCTCATTTTAATGTCTCATTTACAGGAAACTATTCAGCATTCTGATCCAGCTACGCAAGTTCGTATTTTTTATGATAAAATTAAATTTTATCTTATTTTTATTTATCATTTTTTCCAATTATAGATTTTATACAATAGAACTATTGCTCATCTGGGCTTATGTGCTTTCCGTCATGCGAATATTAAAGATGCCCATAATTGTTTAGTTGATTTAATGGTAACTGGTAAAGTGAAGGAACTTTTGGCACAAGGTCTTCTTCCTCAAAGACAACATGAACGCAGTAAAGAACAAGAAAAGATCGAAAAACAAAGGCAAATGCCGTTCCATATGCACATTAATTTAGAACTTCTTGAATGTGTTTATCTAGTTTCTGCGATGCTCATTGAAATTCCATACATGGCTGCACACGAATTTGATGCAAGGAGAAGAATGATTTCCAAGACATTCTATCAACAATTAAGATCTAGTGAACGTCAATCATTAGTTGGTCCTCCAGAATCTATGAGAGAACATGTTGTTGCGGCAGCAAAAGCAATGCGCAATGGAAATTGGTTGGCTTGTAATAATTTTATTATTAACGAAAAAATGAATGCTAAAGTTTGGGATCTCTTTTATCAAGCGGACAAAGTTCGTGACATGCTCACAAGATTGAACAAAGAAGAGGCTTTGAGAACATATTTATTTACGTACTCTCATGTTTATGATTCAATCTCAATGCCGAAATTAGCAGAAATGTTTCAATTGAAGCGACCTGTTGTTCATTCCATAATAAGTAAAATGATCATTAATGAAGAACTTATGGCATCTTTGGATGATCCAACTGAAACTGTTGTAATGCATCGTAGTGAACCAAGTCGTTTACAATCATTAGCATTACAGCTTACTGATAAAGTAAACAATTTCGTAGATTCTAACGAACGAATTTTTGAAATGAAACAAGGTAAGCTATATAAATTTCATCAAACTTTTTTAAGAACTTATTTTTAAGAACTTATAAAATTATAAAATACTAATGATGTAAACACTTTAAATGGTAGGAAATTTCTTTTCAAGAGGAAATCAAGGAAACTTTCGTGACAGACAAAATTATAATCGACAAGGACAAGATTGGGGTCGTCAGAGACGTGATCGTGATCGAGATCGTAATCGAGAAGAAAATCGAAATTATTAAATCATTGAATATTATTTATATGGGTGTTTAAGTGAATTATCATTGTATCATGTATACACTCATTTAAATAATGTTGAAAATAACAGTATATAAATAATTATACATTAATGTATATTCATACTTCCATATTTGCTACTATTTACATATAAGAAGATTTGATTTATCGTACAAAATAAACAATATTAGTTATTACAGAATTTTAATTACCATCTTGAAGTGTTCATATTTCTTGTATTTTTTCAAATACTTTATTACCTGTTATTATATTATCCGATGTCAATACAAGTCGAATTCCAGTAGATCTTTCTATAAATCTACAAGCAGTTATTTCAGCATAAGTAATACCTCCAATAATGCATATCACTATCATTTTTGGTAATAATGAACCACGTTGACCATTTATGATGCAATTGGATAAATTTGTTAATTCTTCAAGACTTTTGAAATCTTTTTCTTGATTTATCACAATATTTAATATTTGAGCCTATAGAATATAAAATTTTCATTTTCATTTGATGTTAAACATTATAATAAATAGATTAAATTAGTAAATAATATTACTAACAATTAATGGTATGTAAACATTATTAAATACATAACTTGGACACGAACGACCTTTTTGTTCTGTTTGTTTGAAATAGCTGGGTAATAATTTTAATTTTTGTGCATTATTATTCCATTCACTGCTCCAATTTGGTAATTTATGTAAAATATTTTCTGATCTGCATTTTAATAAACCTATATTTTGTAATTTATAAAATAAAGGTATATGTTTATAACCATGAGCATGAAGATGAAGTTTTTGTATACAGTGCAATTCATTTTGTGTAATTCCATCACTTGCAATTGATAATAAGCACAATAAACGTAAAGTTCTTAATGGATGATCATCTGAAAAATTAATTAATATAATAATAAAAATAACGTCTCTAATTGTTTAATAAAAGAAATTATACGTTATATATATACTTATATATCTTTCAATGTGATTCAAACACTCTTTCCTCTCTTTGCATTCAAGTATACATTTCTCTATTTTTTGTAGAGTTTGAAAATCAGAACTTAATGTATCTGCTATTAATTGACAAGCAGAAATGTGAAAAGCAAGTTGTCGCGTTAGATCTCTAGTTTTCTGTAATTTTGTCGCTATATATCGTTCCATTTCAGATAATTTCATCGTTTGTATGGCATTTTGTTCCACTAATATAAATCATTAAAATATTATTAATTGTTAAGATAGAAATATTAAAAAAAACATATACAAATATACATTTTAATGACTTAGCCTTTCCATGTAAAATTGGAAAAACTTCGCTGCATGGAGTATCTCTTACTTCTCCATAAATTTGATCTTTATCAGGATCTAGTTTGGTTTGAGACTTGCCCAAAATACCAGTACCAACATTTATTTCTACTACTTCATGTAATAATCCCGCATAAGTTACAGGTGTTAAAAGAGGTGTAATCAAATCATAATTTCTGTCCATTATAATCAAAGCTCCTATTTCGTTTTCTATATTAGAAGAGCCTAAACATTGTCTCATAGATTCCATAATTTTAAGCATCTGCTGACTATATTTTCCAATGGAAACTGTTAATTTAGGTGAACCAAGTATAAGTTGTAATGACCATAAGCTACGTCCTAATGCTGGTAACAATGTAGTATCTTTGTGATAATAAAGATCAATAAACATACAGTTTTCTAAAGATAAGATATTTCCATCTAATCTTATGAATTCCCAAGACAGTGTTTGTAATGTAACTAATCCAGATAACCCTAAATAAACATTTTTATTATAATAGAACTTTAAGAAGTATCAATATTGAATTATATAATAAAATAATCACCTTCTTCTTCAATTATTGAATTAAGAATAGTAGGCACAAATGGAGTAACTAAAATGTGATGATATGGCTGTACATGAGATGTAATATTTAGAGGAATCTCTGATTGTATTTGATCTAATACTCTCTTGCAAGCAATCAAATCACTTGAAATCAAAAATATATGCTGTGTATTTGAAAGTTTTAATCTTTGCTCCATTTTATAAATTTTTTCAACACCATAACGTCTACATA
>NW_006263665.1:114296-120456 GCF_000469605.1 Apis dorsata | reverse complement strand
AAAAAAAAAAAACAATTACTTGAGCACAGAAACACCTACAAAACTGTCCAAAATTTTCATAAGTTTTTGTTCTATCACTAAGTCTTTGCTTCCAGGAATTGCATCCAAGATTTCAACGAGTTTTCGTTGACTTATTTGTTGTAATACATTTAATCTATCATCCAATGTGATGTCCATATTTTTTTAAATGTATGTGATAAATTTCGATAAATTGATAATATAGTAGCAAAGTTGTTTACCCTTTATAATTTATAAAGATGCCATATATTTTTATTCAATGATAAAAAGGCAATGAAAATTAAAATCCATATGTACAATTTTTATATTTTGTTCATCTATTAAAATTTTTTGAATCACAATTTCTTAAGTCAAATTTCTTGATTTAATTAATCTTTACGTTGCTAAATACTTTTTTTAAAAAGAACGTAACAAACAATTCGATTAGTGCATCCATGTGATAAAGTTTCGTAAAGCGAAATGAATTATATTTTCCAATGCTATTCACGCATATATTTCAGTAGGGTTATTTAAAAATGGCGGATGCATCGTCTTCCGATACTACCTCAGATTGTTGTAATGAATGGTTCTCTGATATTACCTCTGAAAAATCAGAATATGTTATAGTGGGCCAAAAACCATGTCTATCTCATCGTCGCAGTAAAAGACATTTTTTACAGAAGCTATTTTTAAGAGAGGTAAGGTTGCTTAACCTTTAATACATATATTAATGAAATTGACAAGAGTCCAAATCACAAAACTTAAATAATTTAAAACGAAAAAATTGTAATAAAATTGAAGAAAATATTTCATTTATTCTTCAGTATTGTATATTCATTGTCAAATGAAATATTATGTTTAATACTAAATGGTTACAAGAAAAAATATTCTTTTGTTCTTGATCATAATTTTTTATCTCCTTTCCCTTTTTCCTATTATAATTATTAATTAATGAATTAATTAACAAAGTATGATACATACAAAAAACAAAAAATAAAAGATAGAAGTAAAATGATTAAAAATTGAAAAAAAACAATGATAATATTGTAAAAAGAGATTAATTTTTATAGATCAGAGGTTGTTTATCAGCACACAACTATGCCTCAGAAGAAAGACTGTTTGCTACTGTACCTTCATGGAGACATTTACCACTGTTACATGTAATCCCAAAATCAGCATTAGAAGCAGGGTATGTTATTTATACATAATTATAATTAATAATAATGATGTATAATAATTATACATCATTAGAAAATGTAATAAAATGAAAAAATATTCTTTCATTATTAATCTTGTAATAAAAATAATTATTATTATTAAAGACATATTGTAATGGGATTGACACAATGCGGTCAGTTTTTACTTACATACACATATACTATGGATGTGAGTGGCACTACTTCTTTATACAAATACTTGTTACATTGGTGGGCTTTTACTCCAAATCATGTTGCACGTAAAGTTGCAGAGGTTACGCTTTTTGGTAATTACACTATCTATAGAGAACTCAGTATTGTAATATCTCAATGGCCAATGGAAAGAAATAAACTAGTAATACATGGTCTTTGGTAAAATTTCATTCAATTATTTTGTTTAAATTTTTCATATTTACAAAGAAATTAATGAGTATAAATTTTCAGTACAAATTGGCTACATCTTCAACCAACAGATAGAGCATACTTAACAATAACTACAGTACCATCTCTTGAAAATTGTAAAGACTGTTTAAAAGTAGCGGCATCTTATGAAGAAGAAGGTGAAGGTAATATTAATATATAATATTAATATACAATAAATTAATTATATACAATAAATTAATAATATTAATTACAGTAAATTATAAGTTACAATAAATTAAAAAATATTTTTTATAAATTATTACAGAGTTAGCAGCAAACTGGGATGGTTGTGTACGGTGTAACTGTCTTCAACATGGACTCACTGTCCATACCACCTATGAAGTAATTTCTCCATATCCTAGGTTCCGTGCTACTGTCTGTTTGAATTATTGGAATCATGTGGTAGTTAACACAGGCAACTTTTTACATGTGCTCAGGGTGGACTTGGACATTCCAAAATCGAAAAACCAGAAGTCTAACGATAAACAGGATACTGTAATTTCTGATACGATGCCGTTAGACATGAGTGATGTCGAGGAATTGGATTACACTAAAACTGTGGAACGTTACGAGATTTCCGACGAGAAAATAAGCACATCTGAATGTGCTGCAGTTGATCAATCGCCGCGATGCGAATCAAATATAGAACATGACTTTTTAGAAGAATCAATTAAATTAGATAAGTTAGGCCGTGATTCGTTAAATACCTCAAGCAGCAATCAAAGCGACTGTGTCTGTGATATAAATAAGTCTGCTGATGCCGTAGGTGTTAAGTCGTGCGGGTGCTCTGACAGCAGCGAGTGTAAATGTCGAAATGATAGTCCAATCTCACGAATCGAACAGCAAGCAATCTCGGTCAGAGATAAAATCTTACAGGATTTCTGCGAGGATATGTCTCAGGAGCTCAATATCGGTAGTGATTTAATTACACTAGTAAAACATCCTTCGTGTTCCCCACGATCTACACCGCAAAGACTTCCTTCTGATCTCAAAACTATGATATGGTCTTCGCCAATTCTTACGCCGCCCTCAGATATTTTGAAAACTCGGAATTCAGAATCTAGTCATAAAAGCACACGTAGTCAACGATCTAGTTCCCCTCAACCTGGTGCTTCAAAGGACAATAATATCGTTTCCGTTAACTCTCCTCTTCATTCGGTTTCTATGAGTCCATCTTCTTCGCGACTAATGTCACCTCCCATATCGCGATCCTTTCGTTATCCAAGTCCACGCAAAAGATCTAACTTACATTCTCCTCCTCCAATTGTGAATTCGGCACAGTCTAGAACAAGAGCTACACACAAGCTCATTCTTGAAGCTGAAAAAGCATATGAATTCACGGATGAAGCACAAGAAACTTGTGAGAAGCTTAGTTCATTTCGAAAACGAAGACTTGCTGATAAAAAATATGAATTTTGTGATGAAACTGAGGATGCTGAAAACATAGTTCCTTTCAAACATATACGGGATCAATTCAAACATCGTGGTTGTTCTATTTATCAAATATCATCCTCTCCTACAATGTCATCTGTATTGCCTAATGGTAGAAAACATTGGGTAGATTCTGATCAAAGTGAAACAGATGATATCAATGTTAATCAGGAAAATAATATATCAAATGAATTAATTATAGATTCAGGTAAAATAATTTTATATAATAAGTTTATATTAAAAAAAATTTTCATTTCTAAACAAAATCTCTAATATTATTTATCAGCTGAAAAAAATGTACTACGTCCATTAAATCAGAATCAACTATCTAATGGAGGCATAAATAGAGATCGTTCTAGTAAACATTCTATAAATTCTTCTCCATTAGTTCCAAAAATAAATTTACAATTTCCTAGCATAAAATGCACAGCACATTTCAAAAGAAGCTATATAGAACTTGATGATGAAATGATATCAGTTATTACGGATGTTGAAGGTAAATTATTTTGATTATTTTTTAATAATTGAAATAAAAAAATGAACATAAATATATATATAATTATATATATATTATATATATAATTTTTTACAGATGAGGAAACAGGAGGATATGTAAGTTATCAATGTGTACTTCCTATGCACGTCCATGGATCTGGCTATGTCCAAATGCAAATGATCAGCAATAGCAAAGCAGAAAAATTGGTATTGCATTTAAAATTTAGATAGTTTTATTCATTAATAGATCAAATTTATTACATTTTCAGATAGTACCATGTGTTTCAATAAATCAATTAAGTTTCGATATTGAAACGTTTTCTCATCATATTGCTGACTGGATTTGTATGAGATTTAAAAAGAGATATTGGCATTGCAGTGATTATGATATAGAAATTATAGATGTGTGCGCGTTAAGTGGTGATATTATCTGTCTATTAATTATGAAGATACAAGCTAGTGAAATTAATAATCAAACTCAATGGTTCGTACTAGTTTATGTTCAGGAATTTTTGTTGCATTTCAAATACTTATTTTGGTGAAATACAGCTCTCAAGAGAGAAAACAGTACGAAGTGGGATGCAAATTTACATGGAACATCGATACAAGCCAATACAGAATAACTGATATATTACCATTAGAAGAAGTAAAACCTGAATCATGGAAGCCAAATTGTATGAATGTTCCAAATTTTCGAAGTCCATTATGGAACCCGACCAGACGTTTAGCACCAAAATTAAGAGAAAAGATACAACAACCATACGCGCACACAGTTCGATTTTTACATAACGAAATGACTTTGACAGGTGAATGTTTAAATTAAACAAAGCATTATTTTGAAAAAAAAATATATAATATATTTTTTAGGCGAATCTATAACTAGACTTCATGATTTGGATAATTTGGTGGAATTTTACATAACACCAATGCCAAACTATTCTTCAATCGAATAGATAATTATCGACTAGATGATAAATTGTAAACAATATTTATTGTTATAAATCTAAGAATTTCATCATCGGTAAGATAGCGTGTACAATGTAATGAATGTATTGGAAACGTACTCCATAGATTTATGATAACTATTTCAAAAAATTATTTCCAAACATAAATAACAGATATAGCAGATGTAACACGTTGTATAGATTCTTACTGTGCTTTTTTAACGAGACTATCTAAATAAGTTTATTAAGTGCCGCTATAATGAATTGTCCAAAACTTAACGACGTATTAAGGGTAATGATACAACGAATGTTATAAGCGATTGTTTGTAAATTGTATTCTAATGCTATATATTGACTATCTATATATTATAGATAAACTTTGGTAATTACCAGATATAGGTAATTAAGAACTGATTGTCAATGAATGTATTGTGGTTTCAAATTAAGAAAAAGAACAAATAGTGATAAATTATTTAATATTTGGTCCCAAAATTAATTAATGAAAGAAAAATATATCTTAAGATACTTCATATTTGATTTTCTATGTTGAAAATTATCCTATTATATCCATAGAATTAAATAAGTTTATTTACGTTTTTGCATTAACTTATGCAACCGCATTATATCATAAAGCCATTTCATCATAATATTTTTTATATCTAAAAAATTGAAATATATACGAATTTGCAACATGTGCAACTATTTATTGCACTATAATTATGTAAGTATTAATCACATATTTTACAAAAAACACTTAAGATTTAAAAGAAAGTTATTAATTTATTGTGAAGCAGCAATAGCGAAACTGAAAAGATCAGTTTCTTAAATGCAATAAAATATGTTATTGCACAAATGGTGACTAAATTTTTTATTTTTGTAAATGCATAAGATAATTATTATATTTATATTCAAAAAACGAAAGATTGTATCATTCAAACAGGAATTTTAATAGGTGGTCCTATGCTAACTTCAGATCCTATGCCATCTAGCTTTAAACCAGTAAGAATTTCTTCCCATGCATTCATACACTGTTGATAATGACGAATTTGTCGATCTGCCATTGAAATTAACATATTTTTTAAATCCATTTGCTTTTCTACATTCCACCTTTGTAAATCACTTCGGAGATTTTCGTTCGCACACTCCACACGATCTTGTAATAATTCAGCTTGCTTTGCTAGTCGTGGAATGGTCTGACCAAGTCTTTCTAATTTTTCATCACGAGATTCTGCTTTCCAAAGTGATCCACCCCAATTTTGTGTTGAAGTATTACCACTCGTAGAATCCATTAACTATTTAAATAATGAGTATTATAAAAAATTTACAGTTTATTATAGTTTATTATTACAGTTTATTAATATTATCTAAATTTAAAAAGAAAATTTAAAAAACGCACCTGATCCTTTTCTAATCTCTTTTTTGCTAATTCCTCAACAGTTATTTCATATTCAATTTGCATTGAATCACGTCGGGATAAAGCATTTTTAACTGCATCTACATATGAAATATATTCTCGTTCTTCATTCGGGGTGCTTTCTAAAAGTTTTTGATGAGCCATTGCATTGCATTCTATTGCTTTAGCAATTGCCATTAGAAAAGGAGCTAATTCTGGCTCAGAAGTTGCCCATAAAGTAAAAATTGGATGTAATTGGTGTAATTCTAACAAATAATCTA
>NW_006263665.1:109857-114045 GCF_000469605.1 Apis dorsata | reverse complement strand
ATATATATATATTTAATAGAATTTATACTAAAAAAATAATGATACTTGTGATTATATTATGATTCATAATACCTTGCCTTTCCTTATGTATACGATGATTTATCTTATCTATAGTTGCTAATTTCTCATTAAGAGCTATACAATAATCTCGAATTTGCTCAAATTCAAAATGGCGTTGTTTCATAGTATATGTACTTGCTATATTTTGCAAAGAATCAGTCATTTTAATAAGAACATTTCCACGATTTTTACGATGTATGAGAAACTCCTAAGAAAGATGTAAGTATAATATCCAAAAATATACTAAACAAAGAAATTACAAAAAATAAAATTTTTTATATAATATTCTTACTGCAGGTTTAGTAGTCAAAAAGATGTATAAATTTTTGTCATAGCTAAGAATTGGATGATTTATAACTCTGTTAAGAAACATATGTAATAATTTCATGCGTGCTATAATAAATTCTTTGGAATAACGATCTAACTGAGCAAGTAATGTGTGTTTTCCAGGCATTGGCTGTAATAATAATAATAATAATAATAATAATAATGTGCAACAAATTTTCATAAATTATATAATAAAATAAATAATTCATAAAAACTATTCTAAGAATAAACAAAAAAGTATAGGATTAATATGCTTTTAAAATATATAATGTCTTACTGGTATAATATGTGTAGGATATGAATCTACTAATTTTTGTCTTAACCAAATAAAATCATTATAACGTCTCCTAACAATATATTCTCCTTCCTCAAATTCTTGTCTTGTGGACTGAAACATTATAGAAATTTTACTATTATTGATATATATATATATAAATAAATATTTAAAATGAAACTTACTTTTGTTGTTATACGAAAAGTAATATAAGTTTCAAGAGTTTCAAGATGCTTTTGAGGATTATCTACTTTTACTTGTAAATCTCTAGAATCTTTAGAATCTATCTGAAAATCTGATATTTCTTGCTCTGGTAAAGTAGAGAAACTGTCAATGGAAGGAGAAGCTATCTAAAAATTAAATTGTAAATTAAATGAAATAATATTAAGTATATTAATTTTTTATATAATTTAATTAATTTAAATAATTTATATAATGTATAAAAAATTAAAATAATTAATTAATAATGAAATTTTATGCGAAATTCGTGATTTTTATTTCTGTAATATAGTTATACATATAGCAATTGTCAAAAATTACAGGTTATATTCTTACCACGGAACCTTCGATAGAGGTACTACAATTTGAAAGAAAATCGACATCACGATTCTCCTGTTTAATAACACCGCCGACTGCTATTGTGCTTACTTCTAAAATTGCAGATTCTTCTGCATTTTTCTCACTTAAATTCTCTACTTCAATTTCTGAAGAAGTCATCATCTTTAAATTGTCAAGTATAAAGAACTGTACCAGCACTGCGTCACATGCGCAGCATTAGATAAAACATGAATACGATACGCACATTGATCATATTTAAAAACTTTTAAAACTTTTAAATATAAATAATTTATATAGATTAAACTAATCATTAAGTTAAATTACAATTCGCGAGTATTATAATTTACCCGCCTTTTTTATTAAATTTTTTAAAAAAAGTTGTATATTGTTCTCTGCAATTGAAGAACTATAATTCGATCTTTGGTTGTTATAAAGCGTAGTTGAAAAAAGTTTACGATATTCTGGAATAAAGAGCAAATAATTTGCACCCGTGGAAACCGTATCTCGGGATACAATCGAAAGTTTTTCCCGCGATTAAAACTTAGAAACTTTCGCGTGGACTTCGCGAAAGTATGGAGTGGCAAGAAGAGGATGAATACAGTTCCATTTTTTCCAAGAGATATTCCATTATGATGGCGGAAGAATCCTCATTACCAATTATTTATTACCGATCACAAAATTTGTTATCGAGTAAGTTTTATATATTATTTAAATCGTTAATGCATATTATTAATTATTTAAAAATTTTTTAATTCTATAATTTTAATCATTAAGTATTATATATTTAATTAATTAAAAAAACATGTACGTTATTTATTTTTTACAATAATAGTTAATTCAATTAAAAAAATATTAATAGTTAAATTTCAAGATAATCAATAATTTACAATTTTCGATAATTTTAAACAACGCGCCGCATAAAAGCGCGGTATATTCATTGATTTAAACAAATTAAAGATATATTATTAAAGAATTAGAAAAACTCTAATATATTGCATATTTAATCAGCTAAAAATCAACCAGTTTAAATGATTCATCAAAACAAAGCAAATGTTATAATGCAATTGGTCAGTATCATACTTATAATCTGTATATTAACATATTCGTTTGCGCACGCATGCAACTACTATATATAATATATAATAAACTTCTGTTCACGAATAAACATTTGTTGTTTCTGAACAAGAGATTTTTTTAGAAAAAACTTACAATTAAATCTTATCTCAACAAATATTATAGATTTTAATGATTTAATCTTATATTTATATATTAGTATAAAAAAAAGCACGCGTGACTTATTCACAAACGTATCATTAATTTTATGAACCCGCTTCAAAATTAATCTATATATTTTAATAAATACTTGATTATCATTAATATTTCGCTATAAGCAACTTTTAAAAATTTAAATTAATATTACATAATATAATTATTTATTAATTTGAAATATTAAATTTTATACATTTTTATAATGAATATTTTTTATAAAAAATGTAATTTGTACAAAATGTTAATTCAGTTCGTCATTTATAAAATTCAATTAATTGAAACTTTAATAAAAAATTTGAATTAATTAAAAAATTATATATTTTAAAGAATGAACATTATTTTACTTATTTGAAAATAAATTTTTATATGTACTATATGTTGCTAATTATATATATATATATATATATATATATACATATATATTAATCACTTTTGATCAAATAATAAAATTGATAAATTTAGAAAAATAAAAAAGAAATATTTTCGAAGATTATAATGATATAAGTACTTAGTTTGTTCATTTTCTACCGTAATTATCGCACCCTAGTAAATAAAAATTAGGTACGGTACTGATTGTGACGCGGGCAGTGATGCCGTAGTCAAGGCGACCGCAGCAGCAGACAACCAACACTCCGACTAGCCGTCGACAACAAAATATACAGGTTCGTCGGAGTGTGCTGCTCCGCTTTTCCACTTCTACGGTGCCTTGGCTGTCGCATGGTTTCCTGGGTGACAAGCTCGGCGGTTCCTTGAACGGCAAAAGCTCGGTTGAAATACGTAGGGAGACACGTTCGGTCGCGCAAGTGCGTCCGGGCGTCGTATTGAAAGTACACGCCATTCATGAAGACAGGTGAGTAAAAAAAGAAATGTACAAACCGCGCTTTCTTATCATTCTAATTACGATTGTTCGTGCGTGTATTTTTGTGATTTTACAAAATTTTGGGACAAAATACAATATGTTCCGATATTCGATATCTTAATATCGAATCATTAATATCAGATTTATTATATTAATTTTATTATTCTTAATATATATTTATATAATGACAATTGATATAACTGATTATTGATAAATGTTATATTAAACTATTCAAATAATTCAAAATATTATTTCAAGTTTTTGTAATTAAATTTCTTGATATTTTTACATTATAAATATTTATATATTAATAAATTTAATTTTCTTTTATGTGAAGATTTATTGAATATTATTTATTGAATATTAACCAAAATAACTGAATTAAAATATCTCTATTATACATTTATATATTTAGATATTTATATAAGAAGAGATTTTTATTAAAATTTTTATTAAACTAATACTTTGATTTTGTTGTAATTAATATATTTAATGTCTTCAAAAATGTTATACTTTCTAAAACAATATATACTTGAATATTTTTTTATAAGATTAATTAATTTTTTTTATAAGAAATCATTAGAAATTTTTTGTTTTATTTTCTCCTTTCACATTGATTTTTAATAATCTTTTGTACATTCTATTTAGAAGATATATATTTAAAATATATATCTGCATAGCATTTAATTAAAATAGATTTATCAATTCTATGTATTCAATTCAATGTATTTTTTGAGATATAAAAAAAATCATAGCTGTATTATATAATTTTAGAGATTATTATAATTATTATTACAATTATACAAGATTATTTTTATTTTTTATATAATTTTTAAAACAA
>NW_006263665.1:101734-109347 GCF_000469605.1 Apis dorsata | reverse complement strand
AAAATATTATATTAAATTTTATATTGAAATTATACAATATATATTGAAATAATATTAAAATTATATTTACAAACAAAAAATTAATTAATATATTTTTTTAATAAAATATAATTTTTTATAAGAATATTTTTTATATTATTTTTTATAATATAAATTTTTTCACGGATATACAACTTATAAAATTTATTAGTATTAGATAAAGCAAAAATTTAATATTTTCTAATTACACTTACGATTCGAGTTTTCCTATTGATACTTTTTACCCTCTTGACAAAAATTCTATATCTAGCCACGCGTATGCTGCATTTTAGCCACCAACCCTCTTCTTTTCGTTTTTTTCCTTTAGAATATTTAGTATCTGCTGTCCGATAGGTACAAAATGTATCAATATAATTTGTTTAATACGTATTGGAAGCTTTCTGAGGCTTCTCTTTGATCTGTAAATTATTGAATGCTGCACACCTGTGAGAAATTACGTAGTCAATCTATCTTTATGTAGGTTAGGATGTTTGTTAATCTATTGCTACGATTAATAGTCGATTATCATTCAATCATATTCGACTTCTTTATTTATTAAATTTTTAATACACAATATGTATTTTTAAATTTATCGTAATAAAAATGATTAACTCCATTGTAGTATTATTTTCTCAATATTTAAGTGATTGTTATATTTGTTACAATATAAAAAATAATATATCCTTGCACATTGTATCATATTATATTATATATTTATATAAAAAATATACATAAAATTTGTTTTCAATTATAAATATTTATTTTTATTGAAAACTTAAAAAAACTTATTAGAAAATAGTCTTGGAGACCACTTGAAATCTATGGATTTAATAAAAATATTGTTTAATTTTAATTAAATTTTAATTAAATTTTATTAATTTATCAATTAATTATATTTTTTAATAATTATATTTTATAAATAGAATATAGCAATTTTTCTTATGTTGAATTTGTTAGAATACATTATTAGTATCTATATATATATTTGGTTATAGATACTTCCTTTCACAAACGGGGAGCTAATAGTGGTAGTGATACAGTGGGAGTAGAAAGAGGTGAAGGAGTGATTGCCATGACTACGACAGGAGCTCAGTATGCCCTTGCAGCATCCACCAGAGCTAATAACAGTGGGGGTAACTCTACAACAGTGGGGGTAGAACCTAAGCCAAGCGTTGTTGTCGTGACTACTTCTAGCTCCAGTGGCAGTGGTAATGCAGCACAAAGTCAATCTACGAGAGGACAGCAACTTATCACTGTTGTTACTAGTTCTGATCCTTCTAGCCCAAATAATTTGCAACCTATACAGGTTTGTTAAATTACATAGTATTCATAAATTTTTTTTTATAATAAGATTTCTTTTTAAAATATTTAATAATTATTTTACATAAATAATTTTTATTAAAATATATTAAACATTATAAATAATTTGAGATTGATATAAGCAAAAAATGATATAAGCAAATTGAAATGAGAAAATGATTTCTAAATATTTTTGCTATATACAGAAATTTATTGTTGATCATGAGAACATGCATACTATAAATAATAATTTAGTTATTGGTTCAGGATCCACTTGAAGCAGCTGCAGATTCTTCCAATGGTTCAACAGGTACTCCAGCACATGTTACAGCACAAGTAGTAGTGAATACTACCCATTCTGGTCAGCATACCCTTGTTGATTCTGATGCTGCATCTACGTCTGCTGGTACCATTGTCAGTGGATCTCCACATTTTATTACAGTAACAGGTACGTTTTAAGTAAAAAATAATTTCAATATATTTTTATTTTATTCAGCTGTTAGTTTTGAAGTGCCAATTATACTTTTACAAAATATTCAAATCTGAAAGATTGGTCTTAAAAATTAGTATTGATATGTGAAAATTAAAATAAATTGGGACACTCCTTATAAGTTGAGTATGTTAGGGGTGAGTATCAGGATCAGTTTGAAAAAAAATTATAGTGTTTGAGTAGAGATTTGGCCCTTTCCATGCTGCTGAAAAACATGCACCTCTGTTCTTCTACTCTGACTACACTAGGCACCAGTGACTCACCATCCTACGCATCCCTCACAACGGCAGTAGGTGAGGGCAGAATATAATCAGCATGCATTATTTTTAGTTATTAATATACTATTTATTTGTAAAATAGCTACATATTATTTATTATGTGCTTATTAATCTTGCATGTTTTAATATTTTTTTATTTGTATAAATATAATAAAAAACAAATATTAAATTTGGATATCAAATTTTATTTTAAGAATGCAAGTATATGTTTAGATACATTTTATATTTTTTAGCAATTGGAAAGGTATAATTCTATAACTTTTAAGTATTGTGTATTTTGAAAAATTTAATTTATGTGTTAAAAACATGTTAATTATATAAACAAATTTAAATACATTGTATTTGTTTCAGTGTCTGGTGAACCAGAAGCTGTGGGGTCTGAGTCAGTTTCTCATCCTACTTATGTTCAATATGTTGAGGGGGATGGTTCTACATATATACCAACAAATGGCCAAATGTAAATACTATTTATTTGTAATTTTTCACAAGAAGATGAAAGTTTATATTCTCATTTTTATTTTCAATTTATTGTTTATATGAGAGAATATAAACATTGTTTCATCTTTTTTGGCAAATACATATCAATGTACATATTAACATATCAATATATCAATGTTACATTTCAGTTGTTCCATTAAATTTTATATAATTTATGATTTATAGGACATATCCTGTATATGCAGTTGGAGAAGCAGGAGCAATGTACACTCCTGCTTCCAGTCAATATTATACACCAGCAACTACTCCAGTAACATATGCTCAGGTAATTTATAAAAAATCTTATATTCAATTAATAAGTAAAACAATAAAATGAAACTTATTATATATTTTGTAATATTATTATAAATTGTAATCATAATGAAAATAATATTTTATTGTATTTAGGTTACTGGTCAAGGTTCAAATTCTACAACTGGTCAATTGTTATCTCAAGGTAATGGGACATATCTCATTCAACAGAGTGTCGTAGACGGAGATCCAACAACACACGCGTTAATATCTGCAGCTACTGCACGTGCTAGTCCACAAACGGAAAATACGGTAAAATAACAATGCATGTTTATAATTTTTGTTGCTCTTAATTTTTTTTATTATATTTGTGCAAATACTTAGAAATAATACAGATTCTGTAGATATTTTTTATATCTGTAATATAAGATATGGATTATTTTAGAAAATTATATAAAATAAAAATTTATAATAAAATTATTTTTTGAAACTGGATTTAATAAGTATTGGTATATTGGGTTATTTGATAGGAAACTGTGGTTAGCGGAGGTGGAGGGGCATATTTGATCAGTGGTAATTCAGGAAATGCTGCTGTCACCGTGGAAGATGCTGCAACAGCAGCTGCAAATATGACGCATGCCACTAGAGTTTCTCAAGCAACAGTAAGTTGATAAATACTATTTGCAAACTAAACACTAATTTATATAATAAAATCAAGACTGCTTTTTTTAAAAGTGCTTTTTTATACGAGCTTTATTATAGTTCAAAATTGATTTTGCAATAAAGCAAAAAAAATATTTTTTAATATAAATGTAATATAAATATACTATATGTAAATATATTTATATGCATACTATTCATTGTTAAGAAATTTTTCAAAATAATATTGAAATTCTATTCTTTTATTTATCGATATGAAATGCTGTTATAATCCTATTTATTAACATTTTTTTTTCAAATTTTATTTAAGATTTTTATCTATGTTTATTTTTATGATTTTCTATCATATTTTTTATGATTTATCAAAACTAATCAAACTTCATTCCTTTTCGAAGACTTTTTCTAAATGAAACAAGTTTATATGTAATTTTATGTAATTTTATTATATATAATTCTTTTAGTTTAAATCTAATATTATATCTAATATTTATAAATAATATAATTTTAAAGCTAATAATTTTTATAATAATTTTTATCCATTAGGTTCATTGGTTGCTTGAAAATTATGAAACAGCAGATGGTGTCTCTCTTCCAAGATCCACTCTTTATAATCATTATTTACGTCACTGTTCTGAAAATAAATTAGATCCAGTAAATGCTGCAAGTTTTGGAAAATTAATACGTTCTGTTTTTTTGGGCTTAAGAACCAGACGATTAGGCACGAGGTAAGGAATTTTATTATTTATTATTTTATATTTTTAATTATCATTTAATTATCTTTTATAGAGGAAATTCAAAATATCATTATTATGGAATTCGCGTTAAACCCAGTTCTCCTTTGGTTATGCTAAATGAAGATGGAACACCTCGTCAACAACAAAATACAAATTCACAAACAAAACGATTTAAATTTGTAAATCAAAAACAAGATACCACATATGAAAATAATCCACATTCAAATACGAACATTTCTTCGAATAATTCACCGCCACAATATCATCAATATCTTGGTGAGGCAAGTGGTGCCATTCCAGAATTTCCAGAAATAATAGTTGGGCACAGTTCATCTCTTCCAGAAGATTGTACGTTAGAAGATATTGATACGTTCCGTAGCATATACAGAGAACATTGCGAAGCTTTTTTAGATGCTGTTCTCAATTTTGAATTTGCTACTGTTGAAAGTCTTTGGAGAGAATTTTGGCGTAGTCAAGACAATAATAATGGTGATGAATGTGAGGAGGAAAAATATTTATCAAAGTAAGATTATTATTTTGATTTCATCAAAAATATAATTAAAAATAGTTTATGATTAAAAATTTATTAATATTTTGTGCTTTTTTAGGACTAAGCTATATCAGATGTGTAAATGTTCAGAAGTTCAAGATTTCATAAGGAAAGTTGATTATACGTTTTATCAAAATTTGGTAGAAGTATTAATGCCTAATGTATTGCGACCCATACCAAGTGAGTTGATCATCAATCATTCCATTGTCTATTAATCATGTCATTACAATATTAATTGTAATACAATCTTTAGGTTCATTAACACAATCTATTCGAAATTTTGCAAAAGGATTAGAATCATGGTTAACATCAGCAATGGCTGATTGTCCAGAAGAAATGACTCAAATAAAGGTATATATTTTATTTTTATTTATATTTATAAATTTATTTTAATAAATATTTTATTTTAGTTGACTGCTGTATCTGCGTTTGCTCAGACATTAAGGCGTTACACATCATTAAATCATCTTGCTCAAGCTGCACGTGCAGTGCTTCAGAATTCTAGTCAAATAAATCAAATGCTAGCTGATTTAAATCGTGTTGATTTTCATAATGTGCAAGAACAGGTATATATATTTATTAATTTAAAATAATGATTCTTTATGAAAAATTTATGTTTATTTGTAGGCTTCTTGGGTATGTCAATGCGATTATGCAATGGTACAACGTCTTGAAGCAGATTTTAAAGTAACGCTACAACAACAAAATTCATTAGAAGATTGGGCAATTTGGTTAAAAAGTGTTGTAACGAAAGTTCTTAAACCGTTTGAAGAAAAACCAACATTTGCAAAAGCTGCTCGACAATTTTTGCTCAAATGGTCCTTTTATAGGTAATTATTCCAAATATGAAAATTATGATTAATTGTTTATTATTTTGATCATCTTTTGATTTTTCATTTGATAGTTCCATGGTTATTCGTGATCTTACTTTAAGAAGTGCAGCTAGTTTTGGATCTTTTCATTTAATTCGATTATTATATGATGAGTATATGTTTTACTTGATTGAGCATCAAGTAGCAGTTGCCACAGGAACAACTCCAATTGCAGTAATGGGAGACGTGTGTATTTTTAACAAAAAAAAATAGATATAATATGTTTAATAATTATTAAATTAATAATTAATGTATTAATAATAATTTTTTTTTTAGAAAAGTCAAAATTGCTCTTTAATTAGCGCATTTGGTGCCACTTCTAATGGAGGTAAGTTATATTTATTTTATATTAATAAGATTTCTTGTATTTGTATAAAGTTTACAATTTTGAAATTTTCCCATTAGATACATCAAATGCGAATCAACCAAAACGTATGAAACTAAGCTAACTGCGTGCCTACGCCTTTTAGTTTTGAAAATAAGCCATTAGCACCTGAGAATGACATTAGCACAAGAGCATGCAGGCCTATTAATACACTAGTCCTATAAATTATAATTTTATATAAGATGAGATCTTATTGTATTATGACTTTGACAAAGAAGATTTTTGCATAACGAACGCCCAGGATGTATACAATCTAAGTAAGTTTGTGTGATATAACATGTAGAATATGTAATGCAATCATGAGTTGAAATCTACTTTAGGAGATTATTATTTTTTTATTCATTTTTGTATCTCTCGATTAGAATTATTTTTTTGATAAATAGAATCCAAAAATATTTTTAATTTTAAAATTATAGTTATACATATATAAATAAAATTTTAACTTTAAAGAAAATGAAAATTAACTGGAATAGTATCAAAAGTCATGTGTCTTCTAAAAAGTGCATGTTATTATCATATATCTAATAAGAATCATAAAATGATTATATAGATGAAATATATTGTTTGGTCTTTTTTACGTTGTTCGGTTTTTGCCATTCGATTTTCATTATTCAATTATATATGAATATTGGCCAATTATCAATTAATATAATACTCATTAATATAATACTTTATTATTCTATTTTTTTTAATTATATATCTATAGTATCACTCATTATGTACATAATAATATAAAAAACGAGCATTATACTGATTGATAATTTTCGGATAGTTTCATTTTCAATTGGATAATAAAAACTGAATAATGTAAAAATATTTTGAATAAATGACAAAAAATAAATTACTTATGTCAATTTAATGGAATAGATAATGTAATTTTTTAGCTTTTCGCACTTATCTCAAATGATATATTAATTGCTAATTAAATTTTTATTTTGGAATTAAGTTTTGTTTACATTGGATTTACAATTTCTATTGTAATTTTATTTTTTCATGTCTAAGGAATTTAAATCAAGATTATGTTTATATTATAAAATTATGTTTATTCATAATTTTTATCATGAATTTAAAATTGATTTTGGATTCTACTTATCAAAAACTAACGATAGATAAAAAAAAAAGAAAAAAATTAATGATTTCTTAAAATAAATTTCAACGCAATTATGCATATAATGCAACTGTAAGGTATCGCTGGCACGATGTTAGTACATTAATGTATTATCTAGTCGAAACATCTTTGAAATATATATGGGACCATGAATTTATCATGTCCTTATAATATTCAATATTAAAAGCTTACTCGACTATTTTCTTCGATTATTTCAAATTTCTTTTCTTTCCAAATCTTCATGAATTTAAAAAATTCAAATATAATAAAATTATTATTATTTAAAAATTTATCAATTGTTTATGATTTGAATATCGTATCATTTAAAATATCTTTTAGCATATTACACAAAAATCAAGTCGAGTAAGCTTAAATAACAAACATTAGTTTGTGCAAAAGAAAAGTCGCAAAGACAGCATTTTTATGGGGAAAAAATTATTTTCCTGTAATTCATATCGACGAATTCCATTTTGCACAAATAATTGAGTAA
>NW_006263665.1:94153-101464 GCF_000469605.1 Apis dorsata | reverse complement strand
AAAAAAAAAAAAAAAAAAAAAAATAACTATTCCTACTGGAGCAAACGCGAATTAGATCATTATAATATAATCGATACAAGTTTTAAGAATTTCCAACATTCATATTTTTTAATGTAATTTATTAATTATATATTGAGCTAAAGAGTTTTGTTGTGAGATCGCTGTGTGTGTTACACTATATATATTCTTTCAGTATTTTTAAACGAATAGTACAAAACAGCGACAAAAAAAATGGTAAAATATAATAAATGGTATAATGTAATCGTTTTGATTTACTGATAGAATATACACTATGGTTCTTATATTAATGTACATATATAAACAGTGTGACAAAGAATTGCATAGTTGTTAAAATTTAATGAAAAAGACAAAAAATATGCAAATTGTAATAGTAAACACTGTGAGTGTCTTCAAACATATTTCGCATTTATTACATAA
Source organism: Apis dorsata (assembly GCF_000469605.1). Classification (NCBI taxonomy): domain Eukaryota; kingdom Metazoa; phylum Arthropoda; class Insecta; order Hymenoptera; family Apidae; genus Apis; species Apis dorsata. The sequence goes on along the minus strand of NW_006263665.1, from coordinate 101,026 downwards.
TTTTAATATATTTAAATGTAAAAGAAGTTTGTATCGATAAATGATTTGTATTTGTAGACACTCAAATCATTTACTTATGTAGTAAAAAGTAACTAAATTTCAAATGTGTATTTGTAAATTTCACGTTACATTTTTTTGTTATATATATATTATTTTAGAAAAGTATGTCAAAAATATGTCAAAATATGCAAACTGTTACAAAAAATTGAAGACATACATAATATATTTTTTATGTACGGTATTTTTTAATACCATTTTTCACCATTTATGATATATAAATTTAATTATATATTACAACTATTTTTTAAATATGAAAATCGGTTGAATTAATGAAGATATATTAATTATTTAAGATACAATGCCAAAAGACTCAATTTTAATTTGATATGTTCATTTCTGTAAACATTTTAATGTATTTCCAAAAAGAGTATAAATTGTTGCCTATTGCAGATTTATTAAAACTTTTGTAATCGTTATTATGTTTTGTTTTCAAAAAAATTTTTTATATTTCTAAATTTTTCATATTTTATATATTTCCATTTCATGTTACATATATATTACTTTAACACGAACGAATATACATAGTTTCATATCTTTCGAGACAAGTACAAAATTTCAACTAAATTGATATGTATTGCTTATTATAATTATAATAATGAATATTAGAAAATTCTACTAAATTATTTATGTAAGATAAAAAATTCATTTGTGATATTTGCAATCTAGTAAACTTGAATTACAATACCATTTTAAGTTTCTGGAAATGCTATACGCATGTAAATAAAATTAAGCCTGTATTTTTATGACAATGACTAATGAAGATCTGGGATGAATATATCAAAATATTATTTCTTCCAAAATTGAGAATTGCATGTAAGTTCGTTTAGATACAGGATTGATGCTGCAAATGTATTTTTTATTGCAAAGCACTAATAATGTAGATTTAAATAGGCATTGTAAAATCACATCAATTACAAAAATCGAAAATTATTATGTCAGAATATATAAATCTGATTTTCCAAAAAATATCTCAAGTCAGAATGTATTTTGAAATGTAGAAAATGAGTAATTGCATAAATGTTTAAATCCATTATAAGATAATACTACTTTTCAATATTGGATTGAAAAAAAGAAACTCATATAACAAACTAAATGTTTGGCAAAACTTGGTGCCTTTTATTTCATACAAGAATGAAAACATTTTTTTACTGTACCTTGATTATATAAAGAATCGAGGTCAAATGACCAAAATGAACAAAATAGATATTTATGCTCTTCCCCTTTAGGGCTTCTTTTATAATGTTTTACTTTTTAAAAAGGGTTAGAAAGTTTTTTAATAATAAAATAGAAAAATGAATTAAATGAATGTATGGAAGAAAATGTATACATTTTGTAAAAATAGCAAACAAAAAATATTGCTTTTTAAATTTTTTCTTATATGATTCTTTTTGCATAAAAAATTTGTTTTAAAATAAAATTTACTTTATTGAAGGTTATAATAATGGATATATACTGATTAAATTTATTACATTGCGATATTCGCAAATAGTTTTTACGAAAATATATATATATTTATTTATTATATAAAAGTATTGCATACTAGTCAAACTTTATAGATTTAAGTCAAAAACAGGGATTGAATATCACACAGAAAATTAACCATTGATTGCGCATTATATTATTTGTGCAAAAGGAAAAGATAGGATATTTCTATAACTATAATGAGCTTATACATGTAAAAACTAATGATATCTGTATTAAGTGTAAGAATGGCTTTCTAAGAAATTTCTGTTTCTTTTCTTGTCAATAATTCATTCAATGATGGCAAGTATGATTGAATATAGAAATATATGTTAATTAAATTCATTTTTGAAATAATATATTTAAAAATCAAAATCAAACTAAGATATCCTACTGCATAAAAATAATATTTAATTCAATATTTTATATGTGGTTCTATATTCATCGATACTTGCTTGTACTTTGTACTTTTTAGGTATGATTGCTGTTTGTAAGTTTCACATAGTTATCAATTTCACAAAGTGCAAGCAATTGTAGTCTTGTTATTGATGATGAAAGATCAAACTTAACACAGTTTCCTATGTTGCGAAAGAAGACGGCCTTAAATAATTCCAGTTGTAAGACAGAAAAAAAGAGTTTAGTATGTTGTTAAGAGATGAACACTGAGAACAAATGAAGAAAAAGAAAATTAAGAAAAAGTCCTGAAAAAGGAAAAGTAAAAATATCGTTTTCCTTATAACTTAAAGAAAATATTTTGATACCTCCAGATTTGCACAAGTCGAGTGTCATTCATTATTGCTTAAATAAGATTATTTTTACTGAATGCAGCTCAAAATGATAATAATTTATATAAATTACATGAGATTTAAGAAGCTCTAAGAATTGTGTGAATGTGTGAATCACAAAAAAATGAATAATAAATATATGTTTAAAACTTGTAACATTATGTTTATTATCTAATTCATGAATCTATGAATATTTTAAATAAAATATTGAGAATTCATTGATAATAATATCACATATTTGTATATTCATAAAACATTTGGAAGATTGATTCTAAAAATTAAAAAAAATATATTTTTAAAAATTTTTTAATATTTTTACTATTAATATAATAATTTAATATTTAGATTTATTTATAAATTATAAACAATTTGAGTTTGCAGATTAGATAAAATATTTAGAGATAGAAAGATTTTTATTTTATTCTATCTTGCTTCATTTAAGGTAAATTTGAATTTTTTTAATATATTATAATTTATATATTATAATTTAATATATTATAATTTAATAAATAAGTCTTAAGTGATTTTTATATAAGAATTTCTGTATTTATTTTAGTTTATAGTAAAATATTTGATTTTATAGTAGAATCAGTTCTCCAAAGAAGTTCTACAAATATATTAAATATCTTGTATTATAAATTATAAACTATAAACAAAAGGTGAATCTTTAAAATTAATCTTTAAAATAATTAAATGAATAAATTTTTCTATTGCAGCATAAACAATTGTACTTTTATCTTACCAAAACTAATTCATGAGAAGATGAAACAGAAAAACAATTTCTTAAATCGTTTTTTAGATAAATTATTAAATTATCTTTTATTGAATTTATGTTAAAACAGAAAAATTTATTTGCTTAGAGATTGAGAGTTTTATTTTTTGTTTATAATTTATAATGTATATAGAATGTATACAAACAAAAATGTATACAATGTAATGAAAAGCAATCAAATACAGATTTATATTAATACAGTAGATATATTAAAATACAGTAGATATATACATATGTGAAAACAAAATTAATTATATAATAAGTTTTTTTAAGCTTTTAAGATTTATAAAATTTTTAAGATTAATTCGAAAACTAAAGCTAATATTGATTATATATAAAGAAGAATCACATAAAAAGAAGAATTAAAATGATGTCTTTTACAAAATATTTTAAATCATTAAATTCGGTAAGAAAGAATTATCGATAGATTTATTTTTTATTTTTCTAAATATTATATTTTTTTAATAATTATTAATGTGTAATATTTTATTTTTTTATTTTTAATTATATTTATTATAAAGTCACAATTAATTTAAAAATTTTTTTGAATAAAATAAGAAAAAAAAAATATTTTAAAAACTTTTTTAAAAACAGAATTTTTTTTATAAAAGTTTATTATTTCAATTTTTATATATGTTAATAAATATACAAAGTAATTAGAAAATAATTCGTATTTATAATAATAAATGCAAGATTTAAATATGGCTTTTTTTTATATATGTAACTATTAAATATAAATATTCGATATTTTATACATTAAATAAAATTAAAAAAAGGAGAGAAATTAAAAAATACATAATATACATAATTACATTTTTAGATTTATATTTTTTAATATCAAATGTAGATTACTGAAATTATATACATAACAATAATGAGTAATTAAAATCTAAACAAATTAGATTAAAAAAAAATCGATAGCTTATTCATAGTTAACTGATTGATATAGAAAGATTATAGAAAGTGCATCAATATCTTTGATTCTTACAATAATAATTCATAAATTATTATAAAAAAAAATTAACGAAAAGTAAAACTTAAATCATTTCATTAAATTTATTAGATTAATTTATTTTAATATCTGAAAACCGAGAAACGTTCTTTATAAAATTAGTGTTTGTAATCTGTCACGTCATCTACAAGTAATAAAAGGTTTCAGATTTTGTTTATAATTTACATCTATTATTTACAAATATTAAAAGAAATATGTTTAAAATATCATTTACATCTTAAGATAATATATTATAAAAGATTTGAATTATTTTGGTAAATATAGTAATACATTATTAAAATCATATTGTTATTTCTTAGGTTATATTATAGGTATAGTTTTAGTATATTAATGATAGTTGTTTTTAACAAATTTCTTCGAATTTTTTTAAATTTGCAACAAATTTTATCATTTTTGTTAAAAAATAATTTTATGTTTACATTATATTCATTTTAAATATTTTGATAGATTAATCATATATCAAAAAAACTTTTAATCAATATATTATATGAGAATTATAAACTATTTTCTAATTTCAAATAACAGTTAAAGGAATTAATCCAATATATGTTTTTAATTATCAGATATAAAATGTCCTCGCATATTATGAGTGCAGATTGTAGCAAAAATAAATATAGTATAATTGCTAAACAATATTGTGTAATTGATACAAAAGATACTATTGACGATAAAAGTTCATACATACAAAGTTCATCTGAAAAGTTAATTAGCAGTGAATTGCAAATAGATTTACAATCAGTTAATAAATCAAAATATGAGTCAGATACTATACAATTTTTAATAGATACTAAAAAGGAGAAAACTAAAGGTGATAATAAAGAAGAAATTCAATGAAAAATTTGTAAGTGATGGTAATACTTATCATTCATCAAAATAAAAAATATTATATATATATATTTTTTTGTTCATTATAGTTTATTTTCTTTTTGATAATTAAAAATTTATTAATAATTTGATATTTAGTTTTTAATAATAAATATATTATTATCACTTAAAAAAGTTCTTTAAAACAACTGATCTTTTAAGGCTTCTATAGAAAGAGACTTACAAGGTTTTTTCTTCTTTTCTTTGTCTTTTTAATATGATAATAAAATCAATGTAAAGCCATTGGCTGAGTTATAATATAAACTAGACACAGTAGTACAATAGTGTTCAGAATGTCAGTCCAATGCAAAAAGAAAAGAAAAATTTCAAAACATCAAGGTATCATCATCACTTATAGTTTCTAGAAGGTTCTATCTTCATAGAAATTCATTTCATAGGATTATTTATTAACTTTTTCAATACTATAATATATATTTAAATGAAGATTATTTTCACTTTAGAAGTTATTGGTCATCAATTGAGATTTAGTTCTCACAATGAAAATAGTAATAAAGACATTAATATTGCTGCATCAATTCAACCAGAATATGATGCAAGTATAGATGAAAAGTTACCAGAAACAGTGAAATTACTTACTACACCAGAAGGAGGAAAACTATATTTAGTAGGTACAGCACACTTTAGTATTGAAAGTCAAAATGATGTTGCAACGGTAAATAAATTTACAATTTATTATTAGTTTTTTTTAATTATGATTATTTCTAATAAAATTAAAAAAATAAAATAAAAATATTTTTCTTTACAATTAAAGATCATTCAGGCTGTACAGCCTCATATAGTTGTAGTTGAATTATGTAAAGCTAGAATTGGTGCTATAAACATTAATGAGGAAACTTTATATCGTGATGCAACAGATTTAAGTCTTAGTGAGTTTTTTAAAATATGTATTTAAATATTTTAAATATATTTTTTGAATGTATGAAATTCATTTATTTTATTTTGTAGAAAATTTAACTGAAATATTGCGGCATCATGGAGCTTATAATGGATTGTTACATATTATGTTATATTCTATATTGGCTCATATTGTTAAGCAACTTGGAATGGCACCAGGTGGTGAATTCCGTACAGCATTTAAAGAGGTAAATTAGATTGATTTTAATTTATTAAAAATATAAAATAATCATAAATAATCATATTTTTTTAGGCAAAAAAAGTACCAAATTGCATTATTCAATTGGCAGATCGTTCAATTGATGTAACAATTCAACGTGCATTAAGAGAAGTATCTTGGTGGGAAATTATAAAACTTACATGGTTTGTGTTACGGTTAGATTCTCGTATTAGTAAGCAAGATATAGAGCGATATAAACGAAAATGTGTACTAGAACAAATGATTTCAACATTAAGAGAAGAATATCCAGCAATAGAAAAAACATTTGTCACAGAAAGAGACATATATCTTACATACCATCTCCAAATGGCTACTGCAACACAATATACTTCAGCAGGATTAATATCACCAAGAGTTGTAGGAGTTGTTGGTATAGGACATATCAATGGTATTGTTGAAAATTGGGGAAAAGTAAAAGCCTCTGATATATGGCCTATTATACGGTATGTATATGTGTTATATATAAAATGTTAATATATTTGTGGTATATTTTTGGAAAATTAATTTTATAGGTCAAAATAACAAAATTTATTGTTTGCAAAAATATTGAAAAGGCTTATTTATTAAGCAATTGAATTTTATATAAAGGACAATGAAAATAGAGTGACACTATTTTGTCTTTGTTATATTACATTGTTTATATTACATTCTGCGCGCGAGCTTAATTAATAAATAACTTAATAAAGAAGCCTCACTAGCATTTTTGTACATCAATTTTTGTGTTTGTTTTTATATTTAGAATCGATTTGAAAAATGTCCCATGAATATTTTAACATTCTGTATA
>NW_006263665.1:88244-93846 GCF_000469605.1 Apis dorsata | reverse complement strand
TTTTTTTTTTTTTTAGAGTTCCTCCTCAATCTTTATCAACTAAAATATTGAAATTTACAATTAAGGCTTCCTTATTAGGAGCTACAATTTATGTGGGATATAAAGTTATACCATTACCTTCTACTAATGTATTGCAATCAATTAGATCGTCGATTGAAGGATTATTAAAGGGCAATGCGAAATAATAGAGTAGTTGGATCTTTACATTTAGAATTCTTTAATGATATAACTGATATAATGATATAACTCATAGTTTCTATTAAGAAAAAAGAAACGAAAACAAAACAATTGTTTGCTTTATTTTAAGCTGCTTATTTTTAAAAAATCCTGTAAAACTTTTTTTAGTTTTTTCGTTGATTACTATAATGGAGGCGATTGCATGTGCAGACAAATATGAACATACCATATCTGGTGTTATGTATGTAGAACATAATATACCAGGCCCTGGAATAAATCTGGAAGAATTCGAGTTAGAATATTCATTAGGTTGTTCATGTACAATTCAGTGTTCTGATTGTTCATGTACACGTGGTTCTCCAAATTATATTAATGGTCGAATATTAGATGAAACATTATCAAGACTAATAATCGAATGTAATTCTCATTGTACTTGCAAAGAAAATTGCGATAATAGAGTGGTACAAAATGGTCCATTAGATAGTCTATTTGTATCAGAAATTGATGGAAAAGGACATGGTTTATTCACAACTAAATATATTAAGAAAGGTCAGTTTATTTGTGAATATGCTGGTGAAGTGGTAAGTATTGAAGAAGCAAGACATAGAGTCGAGATGAATAAAAATAGTATGAATTATGTTCTTGTGGTTTCTGAGCATATTGGTGATCGAATAATAGTAACTTGTATAGATCCCAAACATTTTGGCAATATTGGACGATATTCTAACCATAGTTGCGAACCAAACACGAATCTTGTACCTATTAGAGTTGAAGGACCTGTACCTCGATTGTGTTTATTTGCATCCAGGGATATAGAAATTAATGAAGAGATAACTTTCAATTATGCTGGAGGAATTACTAATTCTATTCATAATTTCAGTCATACGATCTGTCTTTGTGGCTCTACTAATTGTCAAGGCTATTTGCCTCATATTCCTATTTAAAATTATTATGTTTTTTTAATAAATTTTTAATAATCTTAAATAAGCAAAATTTATACAATTGGAAACAAATGTCCTAAATATTATAGAGTTTTGTAAATATATTGAATAGATTTTTAATAATTTCACATTTATTCATTATTTTCATTATTTATTTTCAAACAAAAATTAAATTATTTTAGAACAAGTTTATTATTTATAAGTTTATATAATATATATTTTTTATTAAAAAGAAAATAAATAATTAATTATTAATATTGGTTTAATATAAAGTGTAAAAGTTAGTGTGCCAATTGTACAGAGAAATTATCTTTTTTTATAAAAATCAAAGATCAAAGATATAGACAAAATGAATATTATTTTAATTATCTATAAATATTAATTAATTATCGTAACATTTTTTATTATAATCTTCTAATGTGTTCATTAATAATATGTTTCTAATATATAATTCTAATGAATTTGTCAATATAAATTGATATCAAGAAAAATAATAGATATTTTTACGAATGCAATTGTTAAATTTAACTATAAATTTAATAAAAAATCATAAAGAAAATTATTTTTTTTAATAGAATTAAGAATATAATATGAATTATTATAAAGAAAGTAATAATTTTTAATAGAGTTAAATATATATATATATATTCTTATTATTATAAGATGAATTAATAATTAAGAAATAATTTATAAATCATCATTTTATCTTAAAAGAAATTTAAAAAAGAAATAGAAAAGAATTTAATACTTTGGATAAAAAATGATTAGATATAATTAATATATTATTAATATATTTCAAATTTATATTATTATTATTATTCGAGCTTCCATTTAATGTTTTACTAATTATATATATGTACTGTATATATATATACATATATATAACATTTTTGTAATAGTGATATATGTTAATGATGTATTATATATATATGTGAATAAAATATATATATTACATTTCTGTATACATGTATAGTTAAATAGTTAAGTATTGTATGTATCAATTTTCTAATAAAATAAAATATTCAATCTTTTCTATTCAAACATAACATATATTGTTAATAATATAATTTTATTTTATTAGTTCTTTTAATTTCTATTGTTATTGAGTACAAACAATATTAAATATTGATGATAAAGTAATATATGATATATATACAATAGAAAGACGAATATTAAAATATTTCTGATTTATTAAAACATACATAAAAAAATTTCGGAAATATGCGATTTATTTTCTTTTTTCGAAATTTTATTTATTTTTTTTAATTATATAAGTACTAAAAAGATTAAAAAAACATTCAATTTTTTTTTTAATTCCTTAAATGATTAGTGAACTTCTTTGGTATCTTATGTAATGTCATCTTGTATTTTGAAAAACTGTACATTATATGAATATAATATGTAATTCATAAAACGAATGTAATGAACTAATATCATTAACAAGCTAATATCTTTTCGATGTATTTATTTTTATTGCTGCTTTTCATTTTTTGCCATACATTCTGATTCTTTTGACTCGTTGCAATATTTCCAACGCAACCATGCTACTCTCATACGATCCCAAATATTCTCTAATGAATCCATGGCTGGCCTAACATCCAGTAATGTAAATGTATATTTTTCATTTACTGCTCCACCATCATAATAATCTATAATATATCGTACATCTTTTCCACATCTATCTACGATCCAATCATGCCTGTCAAATGGTAGTTCATATCTAAAAATAAATAAATTCATGTTTATTAGTTTAATTTGTTAAAAATAATTATAAATCATATAATTATAACATACCCCATCCAATATCGAATACGAGCACGTGGAGAATATTGCTTAGCTTTACCTCCAAAACTTCGTAATTTTGGAGTACCACATTCTTTTACATGAAGTGCTTCCCATTTAAGCACTTCCTGCCATGCTAGTTCATTATTTGCATTGTGAATTTTTATTATGTCATCCATATCTTTTGGTGTAATGTCATCATTTTTCCATCTCCAACCTTTTCTCAACATTGCATTCCAAAACATTTGTTGCGATGGATACACCCAAAATTCTCCTTCTCCAGTTGCTTTTGGTATAGATGAAACTTGTCTCTCTGTAGGCAGTGGAAAAGGCTGATCTGGTGCTGGTTGTTGATTAGCTGGTGGCATCTAAAATTTTATTTAAATTTCATTTAGTGATGATAATTAACATGTGAGATATTTAGATATATTTAAATAAATTAATAACTAGATATTATAACCATATTAAGGGGATTAATATCTTCTGAAGTCATATCATTAATTGGACATTCACTGGAAAGTATAGGTGATTCTTTTTCTGATGTAGATTTATGCATAGGACATTCTGGTGGAGGTTTTTCTTCAGATTTATAAATTTCATGATGTTGAGTCTTTGAAATTTGTTGTTGATGCATTGGCATAATTACATCAGCTGCCGAAACAGCAGAGGTCATTACATTACCCATTTTTCTTTACTCTAAGTTTCCTGTACATCAGAAAATCAAAAAATTTTTCATTCAAAAATATGAAAATTAGAAATATTGATATTTATAAATAGATTGTGCAATAACCTATATTTTACGTTGCTTCAATATTATTGTTAAATATGTATTAAAAATATACTTTTTCATGAAATATTATGCTGTAAAAACAAGAGTTGATAAAATACTTACATGTAGCTATAAACATAAAATTGTTGTTAAGATAAATTTATTCAACCATCTGTTTTTATCAACTTAGGAAAACGTGTCAATAAATTATAATGACCTTAAATATTAAATGAACTTTAGAAATTAAAGGTAATATCTTGTGAAGAATTGGAACATCTCGACCCCGAATTCTTCAGAGGACTTGGGATTAAGCATATAAGAATTATAAGTAATAGTATATATTCTTATATTTCACTATCATTTCTAGTAATCTCCATTAAGATAACAAAAATTTTCCCCACTAACACTAAAATATTTTTAAAAATTTGATAAAAATATGATAAAAATTCATAAATAATTTAGAAAAAACTATCAATAAAAATTGTTTTTTAATTTTATATTTTTATATAAAAATAAAATAATAATGAAGAGAATAATATTATTTAATTAATGATTTCGCTAGACTTTAGGAAGTTTTATATTCTTCTATTGGTAAAACTTTAGAATTAAATTTAAAATCTTTAATTAAAGATAATTCTTAAAACTTTTCTATTAAGATTTGCAAGTAGAAGATAAATTATATATATTTTAATATTTTTTTTTTATTAAAATATGCATAATATATACATTCAGTCCACATGTTCTTGCGTATGACATTATTGTAAATTAAAATATTTCTCACTATGTACATATCAAATTTCGATAAGAAAATTGTTACTAATAAAATATTATTTCAATAACAATTCCACGGTAAACAATATAATATTATTTCAACTTATTCATAACTTCTAAGGTAAACAGACCTTCCATTCGTATAATATTTTTTTACGTTATAATAAAAAGATAGATCTGTTAGGGAATATTCCTTATTATTGGATTTTACATAATATATAATTAAGACAATCTTTACAACAAAATCGATTTTCAATGTACTTTTATTCAATCATTGTCGAAAATCGATTTTGTTAATGAACTGGCCACTATTTATAAATTTATAAATTTATAATAAGTTTAAAAGTTTATAAATTTAACATCGTATCTATTTTTATGTGGCATAGAGTGTTTACAAAGGATTAGGAAAAAAAATTAATTCCTTGCTATCTTTGTTGATTCCTTATTTCCAGTTACGTGTTCCAAATCGAGACTATCATATTCTAATGCAGCAGTATTATCGTAGTAAGCATAATCGTAATCAGATTTTTTTCCAGATTTTGATCGTTCTGTTGTAGGAAGCTTCGTTGTTGACGAAAACGGTCTGGCTGATCCACTGACATATGTACTTGTCCTTGATGTAGTTGATGATTGAGATGTTTTTTGGGTGTTCGAGTTGAAATTATTGGGATTATAAGTAGTGGCTGCAGAAATTCTCCTATATAAAAATAAATTCCTTTAACAAAACGAAGATCCTTCACTTAGATTTAGGAATATCATATACTAATTTAATACCTTGAGACTGGAGTGGTAGATCTTGGTGTTTCAGCTAAATGATTAATACTAGCAGGACTGAATCCAATTCCAATCGAAGATCTCGCTAAATCATAATTTCCTGTGCTGCTCTCGATATAATACTTCCCATTGGGACCATCATAATTGTTATATTGTGTGGCTTTCTTTGGCGGTTTTGTACTATCGTAAAATTGAGACGAACTTTTAATAGATTGGTTAGATTTCTCATAATATTGTCCAGTTTGAGTTTGACTATTATCATTAGCAATATATTTTTTCGTAACTGGACTGTAAGTAGTAGGAGCATAATTGCTGCTTGCAAAACTAGAAAAGTATTTTGTAGTTGATTGAGAGATATCTTGTTTGATAGTTGTACCAGTTCTATACT
>NW_006263665.1:81799-87931 GCF_000469605.1 Apis dorsata | reverse complement strand
ATTATTATTATTATTATTATTATTATTATTATTATTATTATTATTATTATTATTATTATCGTAAATAGTAGGTGTAATAGTTGTAGATTGATAAAGTATATTATTATTTCCACGTTGTATGTTATTGTAATTTCTTTGATAATTTGTATAATCGTTTGCTTGGTAATTGGTGCTTGGTTGCAAGGTCGTGGATTGGACAAACTGTCCGCCATTATTATAATTTTGATTCTTATTGTAGCTAGTTGATTTTACTGTAGTACTTTGAATGAAACTTCCAGTATTTTGCTGATTATAATTCGAATTAGTATTGTAAGTGTTATAAATAGTCGTTCTGCTTGTCGTGCTAGGAGATTGGAAATTATAATTATTCTGATAATTAGTACTCGATCTAAATGTTGAAGATGGGATATTATATTTCTGTGTATTTTGATTCTTGAAATTTTCTTGAGGCCTGACACTAGTAGATGATATGAAACCACTATTAGTCCGTTGATTGTAATTATTACCACTGTAGAAACCGGTATAAGTATTCTGATTGAGAGCAGCAACAGGTAAAGGAGTACTAGATACATAATTACTATTGTCATTGTATTGTTGCTTCCTGCTAACCTTTCTGATTCCTGTTTTCTTCTTATTATCTTGAATAATCTCGTCCTTATAGGATTTCTCATTCTCATAATCTTCCTCTTTGCCATTTCTATTATTGTAAAAATTACCGCTACTGCTGCCTCTCAAATCTCTATTGGCATTAAAGTTGTTCGAGGATATTCTATTGAGAGTATTAGCCGAGGAACGAACAGGGTCACTCGTTTCGGACCGTTGAAGATGATCTTGGGGTTCGGCATCGCTGCGTATGTTATCATAATGAGGTGATTCCAAACCAGATCCTAATCTATACAAGTCAAAATTATCGCTGGCATAATATAAAGTGGCTGCCTCGCAATCAACGTCATACCAATCCGCACATGTTTGACTTTCTTGATCGAATGCAGTATCGTTGGGACACAAGAACCTTTGAAAAGAAGGGATGGATATTTATCGAACATAGTTTTAAATAATGTCGTATATACGTGATAATTTTCAAAATAATATCTTTTTTTTATAATATTATAAATCTGCGACTCCCATTTCTTTTGATGATCGATTAAAAATGCATTTTTAATAAAATAAAATATAATTATAATATTTTATTTTTAGAGCTCAAGCACAAGATTCATAGAAGATTAAAAGAATAGAAGATAAAAGAGAATATTATAAAAAATCGTAACAAGTGTAAAATATTTAATATATGTTTAATTGTAAGTGAAAATAACTGTAATGACATTCTCATCACGAAAATTATTTAGCGATTCCTTTGAGGGTCATTTCGTAGAATATAATTTGTAGACTAACTTACTTGTAATCTTGAATAATGCCCGAGATGGACACACAGACATGGAATACTTGACAGTCAGTCTCTGGGTCGGCGTAATAACTTCCTACGATCTTGTTGCGACAAGTGAAGGAAGTTTCCGGCATATATTGTTGCGAGTATCTGGGTGGTGGTCGTTGAAGCCCGAGGATACAAGTTCCGAACGCAGCTACTGTAACAAAATAGGAAACCATTGAAAAAAAATTATGTATAGACTTTCTATATCTAATTAATTTCACCATAAACGGGAAAGAATAATTATTCGACAGTGGAACAGAGAAGGGATTATCATGATTCGCAAGAATGCTTTTCTTCATTTCTAAAACAGTATGGCCATTACATATTCACATTTCAACAAGATACAAAAATTTAAACATTCGAGAAATGAAAATATATCATCGAATATTATATGTATAAATTAAATAATTTCGTCGTATATTCCAGGTAAACGTGTAAACGTACCCCATATGAGGAAAATAATCTTCCCGATGGATTCCATCTTGAAAGTTCTTCGAGAATGAACTGTCGACAATTGATCCACAATAAAGCTCACACTGCCGCGTTACCTTCGCAAAGGGACTCTTTGAGACGACTGCGGCGTTGAGGAGAATGTCGCGACCGAGAAGAGGATGCTCTACGGGGAACGCTCTCTGGGAGGATGCCTCTGGCCCCGTGGACGAGGTAGGGGCCATCATCCAGGAGAAGGCACTCGTGTGTAATGGGGGTAGAGGACGTAATGTTTCGTTACGTCACTCTCCGCTCGATCGCCGAAGGCAGATGCTACCTGTTAGTGACGACTTGCATGGAGAAAACTATTGATGAAAGCTAAGAGAATTATTATGATCTCGACAACTTTGTGTGTACATACAATTGGTGAAAAATTATATTAATTATTAGTATTGAATTAATAAATTATCATGGCTGACAATTTTGTTTTAAAAAAACAAGAACGTGAAATATTTAGACGATCCAATATTTTTGCGATTATCTCTAGAATATGCTTTTCAAGCTTAGAGCGGCTTTGTCGGTGAAATTTTTTTCGAATCTTGAAAGATCGAAGATTGTTTTAGTATTGTTATTAGTAGGAAAAAAAGAATTTTTTAAAAATCAAAACATCGTAGATTGAAATGCGAATTGTTGAAAACTTGATTTATATATTATGATATTATGTGAATATTACAAATATTTTTATTTCTTATTTCAGACTACTATCAGCCAAGATTGATTTAATCTAATCTTAAAGAATTAAATTAAGGATTTATCCTTGATCAAAGTTCATCAACATAGGAACTTTAAAGGTGTGTACTTTCGTGTTTATGACAAATAGACATTATTGCCTCGATTGACAAATCATCGATAAATTACGAAGGCAACAGGTGGTAAAAGCCACTTTCTATTAAAT
The DNA here is from genome assembly GCF_000469605.1 of Apis dorsata. Classification (NCBI taxonomy): domain Eukaryota; kingdom Metazoa; phylum Arthropoda; class Insecta; order Hymenoptera; family Apidae; genus Apis; species Apis dorsata. The sequence continues at coordinate 85,118 of NW_006263665.1, read as the reverse complement.
CACTCGATTACTTGGTACCAGATTACAATTTTTCTGGCAGAAAAAATTTTTCTTCGATGGAAAAATTATCAGACAAATGATATCGCAGTTAGACAGGTAATATTAAAATAATATTCAAAATTCAAGATATACGATATTTAAGATACGAATCTGCGATCAATTAGTCGATTGAAATCTCTGATGAAGTATATTCCAAACGTCACAAGAATCGTGGAGTTCATCGCGACCGGTCGTCCCATGCCCTTTGCCAGCTCGAGATCGAGCCTCGACTCTTCGAAAAGTCGCATCCAGGGAGTGTTGTGTCGCATTCCAAGATCGATTTCTTTCAATTTTGAACATTTTTTTTTCCGTTCCAGAGAAGAATCAACAAGTTTGAAATTATGAAGGATAAAAGGAAATAGCGAAAGCATGAGGAAGCTGAAGATCGAGGTCGTACCTCGACAATCGAAATTTCGCAATTATTCTCGTGTTCTCTGTTAAGAAACGAGATTTCCGGCAACGTTTGGGAACACTGCGAACGATAAAATTATATAATGCTCTCGTGTTAAATATACATATATATTATTTTCGTGACGTTTCAAAGTATTTTTCAATTATTATTTTACGTTTCATTTTTATGAATATAATTTTATTATGTGCAATTCTTGGCAAATATATGCCTTGTTTTCTAGAATTAGTTTAGAATTATAGTTTAAATCTGGAGCATGTATCTTTTGTCGCTATAAATAGGAATAACATAGGTTTCGTTTCACGGATAAGGATTATTTTATTTTCCATCAATGACCATCTCTATTACACGTGATGAACTCGCGACGAGGAATCTTCTCAGCCTTGGAGGGCGAAAGTTGTTGTGGATGGCACGATATTTGCACCTACAAGCTAGGAACGTGTCCATAGCAGGAGGTTGATCGAGGTTTTCTGTAATTTTATTTGATTGCCCGATTGCATCGTGCATCCAATAATTCTGTGGATAATCGAATGGATAAAACCTGATATGTCACTTTTTCTTAAAAATTGAATTACAGATTTACAATTTTACAAATTTAAACAAATCAAATTCGGGATCATTTCCGCCTTCAATGCAAATATCCAGAAGTGTGAACGGTATGTCGTGACATTCTTTAGCAAGCATTGAACCGATGGAGAAAGCGGGGTCATAGATTCATAGGCACATCATTTTTTTCAAGATGAGATAACTCTCAGGGATGTTACAAATGTGATAATTCCATGATCGATTATTCAAATAAGTATCTAAGAATGCTTCCTTTGATGCAATCTATCGACAAGCAAACTAGTTTTTCAAAGTAGCTATTATCGAAATTATCAATCTTTACCAATCATTATGTAAAGATCGTTCAATCAATTGCAACGATTTCAAGTGAAAAGAAGAGTTAAAATTTTCAAATTATTCAGATTTTATCAAAATAAAGAAGATTTAACAAATGAAAATTTAACGTATAGAGAATTTATGCAAAATTTATTATTTTTGTTGTCAGAAGTCAAAATAGTAAGTATTGTTAAAAATAAAATAACAGCAATTAAATACAAATGCAAATAATTCGAGTTCATTTTTTTTCAGAATTTTTTACAACGGAGCTAAAATAAAGAAACAAAATTGTACTTTTATATTACAAATCTTATAATTTCTATAAAATTATTATATTATCGATCATTTAAAAAATTTGAAACATTTTGAAACATTGGATAAAATGGAAGTATCGAATAAGTTCAAGGAATTTGTTAAATCTTGAAAAAAAACTCGATTCTTTATACCTTCAAGAGTTATATGATGTTACGCAGATTTGCATAGCGATTTGGAGAAGAGAGAATGTTCCTCATTACCCAAGCGGATACAGAAAGGTGCTAAGCGTATGCAGGAACATATTCGACTTCCGTCAGATGCGTGCACCTCTTCGTCCAGTCATCAACTATCTTTAGTAACTTAACACTTTCACGAACTCGTGTCTTTGAATCATATTCGATCATTGATCTCTGTTTACATCCCGAAATTTCGAATTAAACATCCATTTGTAGTACACACACACACACATACGCACGCACGTATATTAGTAATAGTATTTTCTCGTGCGTAAAAAGTTTAAGTTAATTTTTTATATTTTCTTTTTCTAGTGACGAAATTTTGCTACACAGGAGAGTACTTTTCGATTTAGTGATACGAAAGAGTGAAAAGAAAGAGTAAGTTTAGATGTACGGCCTTGGCGTGTATGAATTCCCGTTTTTCCTATTTGCCTTCGTTCCTCTTTTAACTCGGATCGAGCTAGTGAAAGCTGGTTGGAAGATCTCGAACGTCCTCCAGCACGTGTACTCGAATCCTCCTCACGAATTCACGATTTATTGCGTTGAAAATTATTGCGGCGAAAGCAATAGGAACTAGAGCACCAATCGACGATCACGAGGATCATATTTCTCGATATAAATTCCTCGATTTCCCCTCTGGAGTTAATCGATTTTATATTTAACTTTACATTGTTTACGAATCTTGTCAATATCTCATATTATCTTTTACGGTATGAGTTAAAAAAAATTTTTGCATTTTTTACTCATAGATATTTTTAAATATAATTAATGAAATAACAATAAGCAATCACACGAGAACATTTCAACTTTTTAATATTTCATTTTCAATACGAGATAATATTGTTTTCTTTAATATTGATAAATAAATTTTCAGACTATAATAATCAAAGAGATAGATTTTTACATGTTTATCAAATTATTGTGTGACGTGTGTCGTTTTTGATACATTTAAAAATAAGAATTATATATTCATAAACGACTTGGTATATATCAATAGTATAGTGATAGAATCAGTTGTTTATTCTTATGATAAAAATCGACGAGAAAGGAACTGGACAAATTGATGTTTTACGTTCCCGACCTACGACCATTACGCAAATCAATGCATTTGAGAGAGAAACTTCTCAACACTGGTATATATTTACAAATTTTTTTTCCTTATATCCATTGCGAAATTTCACTTAAAAACGAATTAATTAATTAATTGTTCTTATTCCAGAGACAGATCCGAGAAAGTTATTACGAAACACTTTCTTTTTGATATTTTTGACTTCTTAGAAAATGAAGAAATTTGGATAACACAGGTTCTCGTAGACAATACTTGTATCAGCATTTTACCTGAAAAAATTCTTCTCTCTTTGAATATACTTTTCGTGTGCGTCGTTGCTGTTATCTCGCGGCTGCATCTCGGCGTCGATTACATTGTCGCAATTATGCTTCTCCTCGAAAGAAAACATCGTTTTGTAGTTTCTTATCCCCTCTATCATCAAACCTTGAACAG
>NW_006263665.1:70537-81470 GCF_000469605.1 Apis dorsata | reverse complement strand
TAAAAAAAAAAAAAAAAAAAAAAAAAAGAGAATTACACGTTCTAATAATTATTTCCCTTGTGTACATTCTGATCGAAATCGATTTTTAATTTTAATTCCAGACTTTTAAGGAATAAATATTTACCTGAGAGCTAATTATATAGTCGTGCAACGATTGCATATGCGAACACCGAAGATAGAACAACGATCTCGTGCTCGAGGATTCACGAAGATTCTATAAGTCACGGGGGAAGGGGATATTTCTCCTAGTCTTCGCCACGTGAGAAAGTGAAAGCAAAAGGCGAGCGCTCGAGGAGGCATCCTCTATGTAGCGAACTCGATTCGTCCGTCTCTTCGGTGATCATCCTAAAAACCGATGCTCTCCGTGCCCCCCGAGCTATGAGCGACTCGTTATCCTCTTATGTAGATCCTGTCGAGTCAACTGTTGCACCATTTACATCATATCAGATCTAGATACATTTGAAATAATATAACGAATATCTTATTTCAAATAGGTATTTTTTTTTTCTATTTGTTATTAATTATGAATTTATTATAATTTAAAAATTTACGATATATTTAAAAGATTTATTTCAGTAGAAAAAAAATATATAAAAATGCTTGCAATAAGAAAAACTTTTAAAGCTCAATCCTGACGAACATTTAATGTTCGTAATATTAATAAATCGATAATTCGGTCGATTAATTGAGCAAGAACTATCTATAAATACAAACGATTCGAGTTGAAAACAAGGTTGGTTAATTAAAGATCTGATTAGTGTATCGATAGAAGATTAATTTTCTTAATATTGCAGGCAAGGTCTTCTTTCGTTAGTAGTAGGAAGAAGACGTGTAAAAAAAAAAATATGAATTTATTTCGAAATAAATTCATTGATATGGCGAGAATATGATTTACAAATCGAAAATCTCGTACAAAGTACAATTAACGCTCTCGAGATCTTAATTACGGGCCTCTTGTTATTGTGACAGAGTGTGTAACTCCGTGCGAAAACAAGAATTATCCACTCGCCGCTATTCTCTTATGTAATCCATACCTAGTCATCATGTATACATCGTCTTTAAATTTTAACACTCATAGATGATTAACTCTTAGTGGTCATCGATAAATCTAATTAAATAGAAGAAAATTAGATAAGATCTATTTCTATGGAATCACATTTAATTCAGACGTTCGATAATTTAAACTCGAACATTGATCAATTTTCATTTCTATAATAATACAATCAAGAGATTCCAAGAGAAATCTTTCCCATGGCACAAAGACCTTATTGGTAAGCTTCGAGTAATTTTCCAATAGAAAATAATGGGAAGTGCTCCACTTTTTATCGAGAACGCAGCCGGTCGTATTCTTCCCGATATTATTTCCATTAAAAAAAACAGAACAATTGATATTTCTCACAAATGCAATCTGATTCTGTTTAAAAATCAAGACGATCGGTACCATTTGGAGGAACCGTGAACAATGCTCGAACGGTTAATTTCCGATTTGATAATGGCAACGGATTGTCGCCTGATGCTTCGTTGTCAGTGGACGTAACTTTCACCGGAGCACACACGACGATGATACAGTGTGTCGTGCGTGCGCGAATCCTCGAGTAAAGTTGCATAAACGCGAAGCCTTCTGGGGCGGCTTGGAACGTGGAAGTTATACAAGCGGCCACTTCTGAGAGACTTTCCAGACGACAGACTGAATTCTTTCCAGGCAAGATCTTGGCTGATGAACTTCGTCTTGACTTTGGAAAAAATTATTGCGAGAATTTCCTGTCTTACTTCAAATGTAACTGGATGGACCCTTTCTTTCTTCTTTATTTTTTTGATTTTATCTTGATTTAGAAGAAACAGAAATTTACCTGCAAGAGATCATTGATCAAATTTAATGAAAGATTTATAATAAAAGAGAAGTTTCAATGATTACCAAATCGGTCAAATTGATTGTGCAGATTAATTCTTGTTGAAACGAATATTTAATTAAATATATATAATTATTTTTGTAACATTACTTTAATTCATCTATATATCACATCTATAATATATGTAAACACATGAAATAAATCAATGAGTCTATTAATAATTTTCTGAAATCCATAAAAGGAATAAAAATTTATAAATCTAATTAAATAGATTAATTATGATCGGATTAAATGTTATGTGGATTTCCAATGATTATTTGAAAAAATGGTGAAGAAGAAGAAGAAAAAATGGTGAATGCAAATATGTAAAATAATTATTTCTATTTCTTAGAAAGAGAAAAGAAAATTTCACAGATTTTGATGTAGATGAAAAAAGTATTAAAACATTAGAATGTAAATAAACAGTGGAGGGAAATTGATGAAAGCGCGGGATGTTGCGTGATTGGAGGCAAGTTTCATTAGAAAGAACGGATCAGAAGGCTAATTGGAAGAAGCGTAGGAAGCATGCATTCATTACTGGAGAAATGGTGCAACTTGGTTGTATTTTAATTCGCAGAAAATCTCACGAAATTACTTGTGTTCTCTTTCGAGTCTTTTGTCTCACAAAAGATCTGTTACTATAAATTTTTCTCTTTCATTTTTTTTTAATTGAATTTCATGAAAGTCGATCCTTGATAGGAAACGAGTGTGTTCGACAGGAACGAAACGCAAACCATGGTCCGTGTCGTAATTACGAAATCGTAGGATCGGTCTCGTGCTATAAATGTGTCGTTACAGACTTGAATCTGGCACAAGGATGCGTTATTTGCTCGGTTGAATCTTGTCATTTTATTTTCTATCCTAACACCGTTACACTTCTCTCTCGTGCATAAAATTTCCATAGAACCGATATAGTTCGACTTTCTCTGACGTGTTATCGATGGTAGGCATCTTCGTGTATCGTTTAACTCATGGCGTTTCGGTTGAAACAAATTGCTTCAAAGGCATTGTCATTCCACCACTTTCGCAGCCTGATTTTTTCTTCTCTTATTTCTTCAATAGATCAAACTACTTTCGCGATGCAATAGAAGAAGTCGAATGATGCGTAGACAATGGCATACATGTTATCTTCGATTTTCCTTTAAAAAAAAATCTCAAGAATCATTCGTCAAGTATATAAATTAAATAGTTTTGATAGAAGAATATCATTAGAGAAAATTTCACATCATCTAAGTTAAAAAATATAAAATATTATTCTAAAAATAGAAATTTCAATGAATCCATTTTGATAGTAGAAAAAATTTATTTCTCAAAATAATGATTCGTCTACACTCAATACTGTGTAAAATAAATAAAAATCGTGAATCTTTGATGAATTATCAGAATTTGATCTATGATCTGTATATTGTTTAATGTTACGAAATCGGCGATCAATGTCACGCAAAGTCCAACAATTCTTAATCTGGATTTCGTATCGAGAAACTTTGAGAAAGACGAATCAGGAAAGCAATACGAGAGCCAAGACGAACCGATCGAAGGAAATTTTAATTGGATGGGCACATAACCTGAAATAATCGTGAGGGTCGATTATTATTTTTTTTTTTTTTTTACCAAACAAAATACTCGTGGGAGGTTGCCAACGATCTCACACAATAATCATTTTATTATACCGCTAAGCATATGCTCCGTCAGGTCTCGTAATTGTTAGTAAAGCGAGTTGCTCGACTAACACGTACGATCGCGTAACATGCGTTATTGTCAGGCGAATTTTTTTCCTTCGTAGCATCTTCTTGCGATGGAACCAGGAAATGAAGCCTGGTTGCGCAATGGGAAGCGCTTTCTGAGAGATAGAATCTCAAGGAAAACGTGAGGACGATTATTTAGCCCTGATAGTTCGTTTAGCTCGTTCGCTATCTCTGGTTCGCTTTTGCCCAATTTTCCCAGTAAATCTGAGAGAAGAGAAACAAAATTACTTTTATATTCTGCATTTTAAATTTGAAGAAATTTTTTACGTACAATAAAAATAAGTAGTTGAAATATTGTTTAAGTAAAAAGTACATTATAAAATGATCTTATTCATGAGTAACATCTTTCATGTAACCTTTTAAGCGTGGTAAATCTTGCTTTGAAAGAGTTTCTAACTTATAAATCACATACAAAGTTTCATTCATCCACAGTTTTATTTGCTTTGTAGACGTTCATGTTAATTCAATAGATTGTCATTTTTGCTACTGTTGACATGGATACGTTTTTATAGGAATTCACAATTTATCGATTACTAGAATTAATTATAAGATTAATAATATTTTTACAAGAATAATATTTTATGATGTTTAGATTTTTTATTAAAATATCCAATTATATTCTATCATAAGAATCATTTAGCATTCAAAGAATGTAAAATATGATTTAAGCCAAGGATTAGATAAACAATTTATAGTATTAACGATATTTAAAAAGAGAGGGAATAGAAATGTTTTGATTCATTCACTTGTCTCCCACAATCAATGTAATCCTTGAATGTATAACCTTTTGATGAAGTCAGTGAACATCCTCGGGTTTTGTTAAATGCCAGACGAGTAACATCACGACACGCTCATTGATCTATGATGGTATTGAATGTATTCTAACATAGAATTACTTGAGAGAGAAAAAATTCTTTTCTGTCAAGGATATCACGTTTTTTTATCGAAGCCATATCATTTCTTATTATAGCGTTGAATTAGAAATTCTGATAGATTCCGTTTTTATATGAATGCTATTTAAATTATAAAAAAATGTGAATTATATAGGTTATTTTAATATTTATAGAAATAAAAAAAAATATATTAAATTCAAAATAGTTTATTGTAGATGAATTTTATATTTTTATATTTTTCTTAATAACGTATTTCATAAAATAAGATGCATTTACATTTTATTTTATATCAGAATTCATATTATGGTGCCATCTATTGAACAAAGTTTCAAGTTAACAATAGAGTGTATTTATGAGATAATTATATTTAAATTATTAATAAATATTAACATATAACACAAAATAATACGAATTGAGAAAATATATATTTTTTTAAAGCATTAAATTGAGTATCTCATTTTAAAAAATAAAAAATCTATAAGTTAATATATTTTCTATATTTACAGTTTCATTATTAACCTAAAAAACAATACTATCTTGAAAATGCTTCAGCAGGAATAGCCGAAGATTTATAATCCTTCATAAAATTTGAAATCGCTTTTCTTATATTCCATTTAGCTTCTTCTAAATATGTTTGACACCAATCTTTGTTTAATGAAGTTATTTCTGTAAATTTATTCAATAATTCTTTTTTCTCACTCGAGCTAAAGCAAGATGGTACGATTTCGTCGTAAGAAATTTTTGTTTCTATACTATTTGGTGATATTTCTTCTGTAGTAGCATTTACATAGTATTGATCATTTATGATATTGTATTCATGATCAGGGCCAGCTTGGAGAATGAACGTTCTATTAAACCATAGAACTTGTGACGAATTATTCATAGTTTTAAATAATCCACAAATCGAGATTACTAAACATTTGTTATCGTCGAATATCAAGTCGCATACAAAAGATTTTCTATCATGATAGGATCGTGGTAATCTTTTTAAACCACCTAAAATATTATCCTGTCCATAATAAAGATGTTGTCGTTTCTTATTTAGGTCTGCAGTTTTTAATAAATTTCTATTTGCTGTAAATTGAACTAAATTTTTTTTATGAGCCATAGATGATGGAATTCCAAAGCTCATAGAATAAAATGCATTTTTATAATATAATCCTCTTAAAATTGTTCTATCACTTTGATCATATAGATTGAAAAAATGGTTAATAAATTTGCTAACTAATTCTTCTCTGGATTCATTTTTAAAGTAATTAATATATGTCAATGGTAAGCCATATGTTTTAATATAAACTCCATCCAATTGAATTAAATTAGGACAGTATTTCATTGCAGAATCTATATATTGCTTTGAAGTACAATAATTTTCACACAAAGGATTTCCATCTAGCCATAATTTCAGTATGCAGAGATTTTTTAAAGGGGTAAGTGCTTCCATAGCAATTAAATTATTATGTCTCAAATCCAAATATTTTATGGAAGTCAAACTAGAAGTTTCTATAGGAGTTAAATTGAACAATTCATTTTTCTGAAGATTTAAGTGTTCTACTGTGGCAATTGCAGTCTTTGTTAATTTTAAAACATGATTAAAAGTTCTCTGTTGGGATAACGGACAATAAGCAATTTTAGACATGTCAGGATCTTTATGAAATTCTTCCAGATCCAGAGTTTTTTTATTAGGATCATATTTTTTGGTCAAAGCAGTCAGAAGTAAAGGTTGAAGATTAATTTTCAGATCATGAATGGATGCAAATCCTAAAGTAACAATTAAGATCAGTGGATCTCCTTCTGGATTTTTGATTATTAAATTAGTTTTACATAGTTTGTCAAGAGCATGAGCACAATTACGAGCCAAAAAGAAAGTATCTTCTCCATTGATTTGATATTTCACAGGGATCAATTCTGCTGGTTCAATAGCATTTAATATAGCTTTTAATACTGTTTCTTTATCATATTCAGTTCCTTTTAAAATTTTAATTTTGTGCCACACATCTGAACGACCCATTAATGTCCTTTCTTGAAACATTGATCCACCCATACTTATTTTTATCGCAATAGAAGAATCTAATTGCATTGATACAATAGGTAAATTTGTTCGTTGCATTTTTATTATTTATTTTTTAATTCACTAAATATGAATCCACAATAGTCTCAGTTGAAAACTCTTTCAGTATTATGAAAATTACATATTTCTGAAAAGAAATGATTTCTATTTACATTGTTAGGTTAGACTTTTTACACAGAAAAATTGCATTTAACACAAAACGATATACATTAAAATAAATACATTAAAATAATACTTCTCCTAATGATATTGAAAATAATAAATAAATTTATATTTTTACTTTAATCTTCATTTTATTTATGATAGCATTTTATAGAACTTTGCGTTTCATATTCCGCAATACCGATCATTTAAAAAAATAACGTTTCTGATATGCATATTGGATTAAATTTTAATATAAAGTTATAAATAAAATATATGACTGAAAATATATTTTTAATTTTTAATTTTTAATATTTTATTTTTAATATTTTATTTATCAATTATTATTATAATAATAAAATTATTATTTTATTTTTACAATATATTTTTAAATATTATAATAATATATTTAAAATTCGTTTAGTTTTATATAATAAATTTCAAAAATTTATTTATTATAATATGAATATTAAAATTTTATTTCGTTTTGCCTTTTTTTAAATAATGCAAATTTTACGAATCATTTTTATATGTTTTAACTTTTTCCAATTCATTAATTTATATGTTAAATTAATTTTAATAATTTTAATAATAAAATATGTTAAAATATTTTATATTTTCAATAAATGATTTTAGGATTTTGATATTATAACATATATTTTCACAATAATTAAATTAATAATTAAATAATAAATTACAAAATATTATAAAATACAATATTTCAATTTTTATACGGTTTTAAAAGAAAAAAAAAACCGCGTAATTCTAACCAATCAAAAAATTACTGTTTTTATTGTACATGATAAATTAATTTTAATAATTTATTTTTATTATATTTACAATAATAATCTTTTTTTATTACATTTTTAATAAATATGTCTTCCTAGGATTTCGATATTATAGAAATTAACTATTCGAACATATATAAATAACTATTGGAATATATATAACGCAATACATCAATTTTCACGCGGTTTCAAAACAATAATAAACCGCGCAGGTCGAGCCAATCGAAATAATTCTCTACATGGCGTCAGTCTGTTATTGAAAATCGTAGCGAGTGGATGTGTTACATTGCTAGAAGTATATTTGAGAAAATTTTTATTAATAAGGTATTTTATTATAATTTACATATTATTACTAGTATAATAAAGCCTTGTTTAATTCGTATGAATTTGTTTAATCATTTATTAAGCATTATTATCAAAATTAAATAATCTTTTAAACTTTTTTTCGTTTTACAAATTACGTATTACGTATTTACGTATTACGTATTATGTATTACGTATTTACGTATTAGCAATGATTTGTATTATAAAGTTTGTTATTATAAAATTTATATTTTAAATCAGATTTAAATTATTGTTATTTTAATTTAATATAATTTTTATTTTAAATATATGTTTTACCGTTTTAATTTTTATTTATGCAAATTATCATTTGATCATTAAGATAGTTTCGAAAATATAATAATTTATCTATACGATTAAAAGACATAATAAATTTTAATAAATTTCATGCAAATATAATAAGATTTTAATTATTTTTAAAAGATATAATTATTATAAAGTTTTTAATCTTTTTATTTATAAAAGTGAAGATAAATTATTGTAAATAATAGATTTGCTTTCGCAATAGTTTGTTTTGCATAATGATAAAAAATTTGAATGTGTAAATGCGCGCAAAAAAAAGAATTTATTTGAAAATAAGTAGATTTTTTCGTTAAAAAAGGATAGATGAGATGTGGATAGATCTCCAATCTGCAATAATTTCTACAAGATGAAATCATTATTATTTATAATCATATCCTTAATACAATTATAAATTATATATTAAATAATATAAATTAGTTTGTTCCATGCGTAATTAAATAAAGCATTCATATAAAAAAATATGATTTATCACTTGTAGATAACTTATCCATTAGCTGACTGACTGTCTACTGTAGCTAAAAAACTTACCGACATAACTTTCGGAATAAAACATGTGTATTTTAAAATATTCACGAACAGAATATACATATTTTAGAATATTTATATATAAAATATGTATTTTAAATGTGATTTGTATAAGAAATTGTATAAGAATACGTATAGTTTCGATATATCTAAACACTAAGCCAGTCATAGAAATTATGCTTTCTTCTATTAGATAAATATAGCTCAATGGATAAGAACAATAGGTATCCGTCAGTGTCGATATAACATCGTATATAATTATTTATAAATTTTGAATAAATATTTTAATATAAAATATTTATTGTTATTAATTTATTAAAATTTACCATTTTTGGAATATTTTTGGAGTATTGTTTTGGAGAAAAGTTATAATTGTTGATTTAAACAATATATTTGTATATAAATTATTTTTATTTAACTTGCTTTCTACAAACGTAATAACAATTGATTTTTAATTTTTTCATTGAATAAAAGTGTCATAGATAATATAAATATAATAATTTATCTGTATTCATAATTTCATTTAGTTCTAATTCTAACCACTACGAATATTATAATCTTATTCTGTACTCGGTAATCGGTAAGGTTGAGAATGACACTAAAATGATAAAGCGATTTTCTAGAATTTTTTGACATAGAAAACATAGTATTTGATTTATTCATTTTAAATTTGTAATATTTATTAGAATATTAGATGCTATTAATTATTTTTATTGTATTAAATTATAAAAATTACACAAATTGTGATTATATACATTTTCTTTTTTTTTTCTTTATGTTTACGATTTTTAGGGGAAAGTTGATTCATTTCTATCTATTTCTTAATACATATAGCATGAACGATTCAATTTGTATAATCAATATTCGTTATCAATCACTTTTTTTTTTATAATTTTTAATAGGAATAATACGATAAATTGAAAAAATTGAAATTCAATTGTTTTTTTTTCTCTCTTAATTTTTCCTATTCTTCTATGTTTCAACGAAGAATATGAGAAAATGAATTTCCACCAAAATTCGTAACAAAAAAATCCTCGAAAAATTTTATCACAACGTTGTGTTACGATATCGAAAAATGCATAAGTTTGAATCTATTTACAAATCACTTTTATAATCAATCATGGTACATCAAGTGTTAAAACTATGGACTTAAAATCATCCAATTCGAAATAGATGGAAAAACCAACAACGGATACCACGAAGTATTTTCACGCTAGGCAAAGGTAACCAGATATGTTAATGCCTGGTCGATCGAGGTAAGTACGTATTACCGTGCAACGTGTAACGTTATCGGGACAGAATTACCGCTCCAGAAATGGTGCGTGGTCCGGGTTTCCTTTTAAATGTGTTATTTCGCGAAGCTCGTGCCCAATCATGCACGAATGCAACAATGAACAGGGTCGAAATAGGGGGATAGAAGAGGCAGAGACCGGTGATTTGACCGGAGGCAGGCTCAACAAGCGTTGTTCGTGTACATGTGTGGTGTGTGTGTGTGTGTGCGTGCGCTCGCGTATGTGTGTGGATCGAAACCGCCTTGGGCGATGCTCTTCCGCATTTCACGTTTTAAGGAAAGGAAAAAAAATCCTTATGCGTTGAACAATCTGCTGGTTGGCACTATAGATCACTATAGATATATAGATATAGATGGACACACGTCTATTTTTGAATGCGTTTCAATTAAAATTCTAAAATTTTTTATATCTACGAAACTCGAAATTGAAACTTTATATGGGATATCGAAACTCTCGAGAAGCATATTTTTTTTCTTCTTTTCTTAGGTAAGGAGATTTCGTTAAGAATACGAAAATCTTAATGATCGTCGATCTTTGAAAATGTTCAAACCGAGATTCTTAATAATAACACAATTTTTTAAATTGTTGTAATGGATTCTGGAAGCTTCGAGTATCCCATTCCTAATTTTAAAAATTATGGATAAATTATATGCAACGTATCATAGGCTTCGAATTAGAATTTAGAATTTTTAGAAATTCGAAAAATCGTGATTCTTCGACCCGATTTCCCGAGGAAAATCGTTTTGATAAAAATAACGCCACATGCCGATTTCGCCCAGTCGCTCGGTGGTTGGTCAAGTTCAACCTTACCTTAAAGGTACGAACGTATATATTTTTCTCTCGCAAAGCCGCGTATCCAACCGGCCGCGTTAATGGCGAGGACCGTGCACGGTGACCTCGAGGAAGAACGTGGAAGATAATCGTGCCACGTTAAATTCGCGATTTAG
>NW_006263665.1:68650-70350 GCF_000469605.1 Apis dorsata | reverse complement strand
AAAAAAAAAAAAAAAAAAAAAAAAAAAAAAGAAAGAAAAAGAAAAAAAACGTTAATGGAGACACCGTTTCCTTTCCCTTTATCGAAACCTCTTACGTTCACCCTCGTCTCGGTTCCTCGGGTTCTCGGGTTATTTAACCCGGTCGCGATGTGAAAAAATGCGAAAAGGATAGGGAAGAGGAAAGAAAAAGAGAGAGAGAGAGAGAGAGAGAAAGGAAGGAAAAAGTTTTCGCGTACATAACGCGTATTTTCATCTCTTTTTAGGAGGGACGACAGGGTGGTTATCGGACCGGAGATTTCGCAGCCCGTACGTTTCCCGTACGCCGTGTACACACATAAGAACGTGGAGCCCGTATTATAGCAATTCAATAATAAATTGTAGAACGCTCGGTCGTCGCATTATGCGCCGGTAATCACAGTAATAAGCAGTTCTAAAAGTAACGTAAGTACGTTGTAGGTAGTAACGAGTGAGCCGTAATCTCGGGGATGCCCCTATCTTCGTGGTTGGAGCCATCCAAGGGAATCATGGGAAGTGTCCGTGTGTGTATGAGAGAGAAAGAGAGAGAGAAAGAGAGAGAAGGTTGTATATAAGTCGATGGAAAGATTCTGGGACGACGGAATGACAGAGAAGGAGGAGGCGTGCGTTGGGAGAGGAGAGGACGAGAAGATCTTGCGCGAGAGAAGAGGCCATGGGCGTCGTCCGTGGTGCGATCTGGAATCGGCATAATTTACAACTCGACCAGGAAATTGAGCCGCGTCCAGCCGATGCAAAAGTCCGCCGTGAGCCGACCGCGATCATAGATTCCTACCTTTTCTTCCGGCACCGGATCATCTCGGCATCGATTGATGAATTTCCGCCTAGGTGGAACCACCAGGAAACGATTCGTCCTAGAAGAATTTTCTCTGATCCTTCCTTCGTTTGCGAATCTTTGAGAATCTTTTCCTCGAGGTCGTTCTTTATCTCGAGACTTGGGGAATTCTAGCTAGTTTTTACAATAAGGAAAAAGTAACTAGGAGCAATTTTTGAATGAACCCGGAATTCGATACACACGCAGTTGATTCGAAAGTACCTTCTCATCCAGGAAGAATGTTCTCGGATCTTGTTATTGGATCTCTCGTACGAAGGAGAAAGAGAGAGAGAGAGAAAAAAGAAATCGAGGCGAATCATTGAGAGGAATTGAATTAAGTAGATCTCTAAAGTTTGATGCTCTCGTTACTATCACACGATAAAGAAGAGCGGTGTATGTACGCCTATGAAACGGGTGGAAGGGGACCCGCCGTACGTAGCCGTTAAGCCAACATCTAATTCGATAACTGGCGAAAATAATAACGTAGCGATCTGTTGCGTTCGCGAGGCGCAATCATCCGTTTCGTACCGGGTGTCCACAGAAAACTATCGGTCGATTCTCTCGCAGCTCGTTCCACGGACTTTTTTTCCCCCTTCTTCTTCTTCTTCTTTTTCGAGCATCGAGTTTGCGTTCCATAGAAATTATTTTGCAATAGTAAAGCATACTATCAGTCCCAATTGTTCGCTACGCTTCCTCGCGAGATATATAAAATTTTCTTTTGGAATTGCAGAGTTTAGAAAAATTTGTCAGAGATAAAAAGGAAAAAAAAACCAACAACAAATTTATTTATCCCGAAATAACTAAATTCACATCTCTTCATCGACGAGAGAAAGATCTTTCTGAAAATCGTTTA
>NW_006263665.1:65585-68449 GCF_000469605.1 Apis dorsata | reverse complement strand
AAAAAAAAAAAAAAAAAAAAAAAGAAGAGAAGTTTTATTACTCAAAACTCATCACGTTCCTTGTTCCACGAAGAAAATGAATATGGATCACGAGGATACAAAAGGAGACGTAAAGTATAAAGTTTAAGAGTGATAGCTGCGGGGCCCAGTCGACGGTTCCAGGGAATCAGATAATTTTTCGGCCCTTAAAGAGAGCGGACGGAGAGCGCACGGTAGCGATTTATAACGAGTCGGAGAAGGCTGCTACCTCGGTAGCAGATGACATTTATTATAAAGTTTCGGTCCGTGGCGGGACGAGCATCGATCTTCCTTCCTCCCCTTGGAAACTCGTGTTGTTCGTGGGGGCAAGTGGTCGGCAGTGTTGCGTCCGTCCACCGAGGAATACCGAACAGTTTAATAAGCAAGTGGTAGCCGCGATACCGTGATACAAGATACACCGAGTATCATCCATCACGATGCGCTCGCCGCTCGTCATTATGCCCAACGAATATTTTGAACCTGGGTGAAGGTGGATCTCTCCTCTCCTCGCCCTCCGCTCCCTCTTCTTTCCGCCATCTTGCCATCTGTAACGATTATTTATTATATTTTATTATTCCTTTATTCCTCGAACAGTGAAGGATGGATCCTCCTTCTAATCTAATATATGGAATATAATCGAACGAAAAAAAGAGGTTAGAATATTTCCATCGACTTTTTTCCAAAATAAATTATTAATAATCTCCACGTTAGGTTAAACAAATTTTACCGTTTCTGGATCTCCTTACATCTGATTGGAGGGGGAGATGAAGGTTAAAGATGAAATAACGGAAAAAGAGAGAGAGAGAGAGAGAAAAAAAGAGCGAGGCAAAACTGTATCGAGGATAATGAGGGGGTAGTCATGTGCCGGTGATCAAGCTCATTCGCCGGAGAATAACGCATAAGGGGGACTGTTACAGTTGTGTAATATTATTCTCGTGGAAAAGAAAAACATTCTCGAATCATCCGTTTCCATTTATAAAATAATTTCTCGATCTCGAAATAATAACACGGGCGTAGAACTAGGCGTAAGAAATAAGAAGAGTAGAAAAAAGAAAGGAAGGAAGAAAGGAAGAAAGCTTAGAGAAAGAAATTGTCGAGGAAACGATCGAAGAGAGTCTAATGATCTTGGATAACTCCTCCTAAAATTGCACGATCGACGTGCCACGAGGGGTCGTGGTTTTCTCTTCTATCTTTGTGGGTATACTTGAACGATCGAGGAACGGCGCGGAGCCAATAAATTTTTCACGTAACCTGTACCAATAAAATGAGATAGCGGGAGTAGAGAGAGAGAGGGAGGCATCGACGCGATCCTGAAACAACTATACTTATCGAGGATCGTGCCTCGCAGGGTCTGATGGAACCCCGCGTTTTCAGTCCCGCTTCTGTAATTACTATCCTCCTCTCGCGTATATACCCATCGTTCCCTCTTTACTCCGGTTCGTGCCAAAAACGACAACGACTCACCCTTCGGTTTCCTTCGGCCTCCTGCCTCCTCTTCCAATGTCAATGCTTAAATGGAACGTGGAAATAAAATTCTTCGCCTCGAGAACCCAACGCTCTTACGAACAATGCATGCAATGCGACGGATGTATCCATTTCCACCATTAATTTCGTTTGTCTCGTTATTTTCAAAAAAATTTTGGACGATTATTTCGACGGATTCCAACAGCAATTGGAGAAGAGAAAGAATGGTCCATCTCGGTTTTTTATTTAAAATAAAAGTGTTATGGGAAGGAAGATGGATCGGGTATAGGCGATAATTTTGATTTGTTTTTTTATAAAATGATGGGAACGTGCGATCAAACATCGCAGCGTTATTCTTTTTTTATTTTATGTAAAATATAACAAAACTCGTTTTTTCAATTCGAAAATTTCGTGGAGAAACAGGATATGAGAATATTCAAATGAGGGGAATGAAGTAGAAATCGAATATAATCTTAGAATGAATATTAGGTATATACAGTTTTTATTTTTGCAAAATACAACATTGTCAAATAAAAAAAAAAGAAAGTAGCTTGGAACAGCCGTTATTAAAAATTTCAAAAAGAATTTTAGAAAAAAATTTGAGAATTAGATATCGCCTTCATCTTTATAAAATACAATATTGTTTTCACCAAGAGATCCCAATTTCTAAAAAAAGGAAAAAGAAATATATAAACGTAGCTTGTAACAGTGGTCATTAAAAATTTCGAAACACGATTTCAAAAAGAATTTTAGAAAAAATATTTGAGAATCTTGGAAATTATCATCTTTATCTTTCATATAAAATGCAACATCGTTTTCACCAACGACGAATTAAAAAAAACAATTTCAGAAAGAAACAAAGAAGGAAGATAGCGCAGTTTCTCCTCTATTTTTTTTTCATAAAATTACAACAATCCTCCTTAAAAAAATCTTCGAATAAACTTCCACTATCCATTTTTTGGGAAATCCTCGAAGATATCGCAGCTTCTCTCAATTCCAGAAAGAAAGAAAGAAAAAAAAGCAAACGTAAAAAGAAACAAGGAAGGAAGAGAGCTTCTCCTTTTATTTTTTTTCTCACAAAAAATCGTATCCTCCAATCCTCCTTAAAAATCTTCAAATAAACTTTCTAAACCTCTTTTTTAGAGAATTTTCGGATATCTGAAGAAAAGAAAAGGAAACAAGAGGGATGGAGAGAGAGGAGGAGAAGAGGGGCGCAGCTTCTCGTTTCTTTTTCCGACGGAATTGGCGCGCACGGTTCAACCGTGGATCACGATAAAAGCATCGGACAATAATAAACAATGCGTGAAACGACAAGTACACCGGGGGCATTCCGCGAGATTGTATCGCGTTGGCCGGCCGAGAACGCGATCAATCATTCGAAC
>NW_006263665.1:64258-65305 GCF_000469605.1 Apis dorsata | reverse complement strand
TGCCACGGAACGACAAGGACGACGACGACGACGACGACGACGACGACGACGACGACGCCCGATGTGTGGCTCCGCTCTTTTATTTATTTGCACGGTCATGCAAGTTCCGCGGAATTAACGTATTTTTTGCACGCGACCCAGGATGACGGGTCGATCCGCGCGACCTGAGCTTTTATTATCGCCTCGGCTTAATGGTGGTTTCGCGCGCGAGCCGAACGGGTCCAACAAACCCCTTCCGAACCCTCTTATCTCTCCTCTCGACTTCTTACGAGACCAGTGGATCCGTTTAACTTGTTACATTCTCGTTCGTTTGGAAGTTGTTGAAAAGTGTGGATTGTTGGGATATTTTGATAGAGTGGCATGGATAGTGGTTTTTTAAGTTTCGCTCGAATTAGAGTCTGGAGCTAAAGTGAGAAAGAAAGTAGAAAACTTGCGAATATATTTTTAGAAAAAAAATAGGAGAATCGTGAGGATTTTGTATCCGAGAGTCAATCTAAATTCTTCTTCGTTCATTTGCAACATTGATCTTAGGTTTTAGCCTAATTTTTATTTGTGAAGTTTGGCAACTTCATTTTTTCTAAATATTCGATTAATTGTAAAATTAAATAATAAAGATGATCGAAATAATGACAATTGATCGTAAATTTCGAGAAAAGTGGAGAGATCCTTGGATTAGTTTCGGCTTCAGAATTGCACTTCCGGAATTTTAAACGGCGATTTTAGAAAAAAAAAAAATTTCAAAAGTCTCCTCTTCCCTTCGAGAGATGTTAGTCTTGGAACGCGTACTATTGGCGAAATTATTTTCCTCCCGGTATCTTCACGGTTATGCGTGGTACGCGCGCGAGCAGATCGTCTTGGTTGATCGTCACGCTCGATTTCCTTGCGCACAAGCGCGGTATAATATAGCCAATTAATGCCCGCGGGACAATCGCCCCAAGTTTCTTACGAACTGTCCCGCAAATTGCCGCGATAAACGGCCATCGGCAATCTTGGTCCCATGGGCAATATCGAGGCGGAAGTGGCCCATGCTACCGGAACATCTGCCTC